>NW_027616608.1:0-232000 GCF_964187855.1 Myxine glutinosa | reverse complement strand
GTTGGTGCAGGAAACCACTTTTGCACTTGTATTAGTGTGAAAAAAACACTTTTTGCACTTGTGTTAGTGTTGAAAAACCACTTTTGCACTTGTATTAGTGTGAAAAAAACACTTTTTGCACTTGTGTTAGTGTTGAAAAACCACTTTTGCACTTGTATTAGTGTTGAAAAACCACTTTTTGCACTTGTGTTAGTGTTGAAAAACCACTTTTGCACTTGTATTAGTGTGAAAAAAACACTTTTTGCACTTGTGATAGTGTTGAAAAAACACTTTTCGCACTTGTGTTAGTGTTGAAAAACCACTTTTCGCACTTGTGTTGGTGCAGGAAACCACTTTTGCACTTGTATTAGTGTGGAAAAACCACTTTTTGCACTTGTGTTAGTGTTGAAAAACCACTTTTCGCACTTATGTTAGTGTTGAAAAACCACTTTTCGCACTGTGTTGGTGCAGGCACTGTGTTGTGTTGGTGCAGGAAACCACTTTTGCACTTGTGTTGGTGCAGGAAACCACTTTTGCACTTGTATTAGTGTGGAAAAAACACTTTTTGCACTTGTGATAGTGTTGAAAAACCACTTCTCGCACTTGTGTTAGTGTTGAAAAACCACTTCTCGCACTTGTGTTAGTGTTGAAAATCCACTTTTCGCACTTGTGTTGGTGCAGGAAACCACTTTTGCACTTGTATTAGTGTGAAAAAAAACACTTTTTGCACTTGTGATCGTGTTGAAAAACCACTTTTCGCACTTGTGTTAGTGTGAAAAAGCACTTTTTGCACTTGTGATAGTGTTGAAAAACCACTTTTGCACTTGTATTAGTGTGAAAAAGCACTTTTTGCACTTGTAATAGTGTTGAAAAAACATTTTTCGCACTTGTGTTAGTGTGAAAAAGCACTTTTTGCACTTGTGATAGTGTTGAAAAACCACTTTTCGCACTTGTGTTAGTGTGAAAAAGCACTTTTTGCACTTGTGATAGTGTTGAAAAACCACTTTTGCACTTGTATTAGTGTGAAAAAGCACTTTTTGCACTATTGATAGTGTTGAAAAAACATTTTTCGCACTTGTGTTAGTGTTGAAAAACCACTTTTCGCACTTGTGTTGGTGCAGGAAACCACTTTTGCACTTGTATTAGTGTGGAAAAACCACTTTTCGCACTTGTGTTAGTGTTGAAAAACCACTTTTCGCACTTGTGTTAGTGTTGAAAAACCACTTTTCGCACTTGTGTTGGTGCAGGAAACCACTTTTGCACTTGTATTAGTGTGGGAAAAACACTTTTTGCACTTGTGATAGTGTTGAAAAACCACTTTTCGCACTTGTGTTGGTGCAGGAAACCACTTTTGCACTTGTATTAGTGTGGAAAAACCACTTTTGCACTTGTATTAGTGTGGAAAAACCACTTTTCGCACTTGTGTTAGTGTTGAAAAACCACTTTTCGCACTTGTGTTAGTGTTGAAAAACCACTTTTCGCACTTGTGTTGGTGCAGGAAACCACTTTTGCACTTGTATTAGTGTGGGAAAAACACTTTTTGCACTTGTGATGGTGTTGAAAAACCACTTTTCGCACTTGTGTTAGTGTTGAAAAACCACTTTTCGCACTTGTGTTGGTGCAGGACACCACTTTTGCACTTGTATTATTGTGGAAAAACCACTTTTCGCACTTGTGTTAGTGTTGAAAAACCACTTTTCGCACTTGTGTTAGTGTTGAAAAACCACTTTTCGCACTTGTGTTAGTGTTGAAAAACCACTTTTTGCACTTGTGTTGGTGCAGGAAACCACTTTTGCACTTGTATTAGTGTGGAAAAAACACTTTTCGCACTTATGTTAGTGTTGAAAAACCACTTTTCGCACTTGTGTTAGTGTTTAAAAACCACTTTTCGCACTTGTGTTGGTGCAGGAAACCACTTTTGCACTTGTATTAGTGTAGAAAAACCACTTTTCGCACTTGTGTTAGTGTTGAAAAACCACTTTTCGCACTTGTGTTGGTGCAGGAAACCACTTTTGCACTTGTATTAGTGTGGAAAAACCACTTTTCGCACTTGTGTTAGTGTTGAAAAACCACTTTTCGCACTTGTGTTAGTGTTGAAAAACCACTTTTTGCTCTTGTGATAGTGTTGAAAAACCACTTTTCGCACTTGTGTTAGTGTTGAAAAAGCCACTTTTCGCACTTGTGTTGGTGCAGGAAACCACTTTTGCACTTGTATTAGTGTGAAAAAAACACTTTTTGCACTTGTGTTAGTGTTGAAAAACCACTTTTGCACTTGTATTAGTGTGAAAAAAACACTTTTTGCACTTGTGTTAGTGTTGAAAAACCACTTTTGCACTTGTATTAGTGTTGAAAAACCACTTTTTGCACTTGTGTTAGTGTTGAAAAACCACTTTTTGCACTTGTGTTAGTGTTGAAAAACCACTTTTGCACTTGTATTAGTGTGAAAAAAACACTTTTTGCACTTGTGATAGTGTTGAAAAAACACTTTTCGCACTTGTGTTAGTGTTGAAAAACCACTTTTCGCACTTGTGTTGGTGCAGGAAACCACTTTTGCACTTGTATTAGTGTGGAAAAACCACTTTTTGCACTTGTGTTAGTGTTGAAAAACCACTTTTCGCACTTATGTTAGTGTTGAAAAACCACTTTTCGCACTGTGTTGGTGCAGGCACTGTGTTGTGTTGGTGCAGGAAACCACTTTTGCACTTGTGTTGGTGCAGGAAACCACTTTTGCACTTGTATTAGTGTGGAAAAAACACTTTTTGCACTTGTGATAGTGTTGAAAAACCACTTCTCGCACTTGTGTTAGTGTTGAAAAACCACTTCTCGCACTTGTGTTCGTGTTGAAAATCCACTTTTCGCACTTGTGTTGGTGCAGGAAACCACTTTTGCACTTGTATTAGTGTGAAAAAAAACACTTTTTGCACTTGTGATCGTGTTGAAAAACCACTTTTCGCACTTGTGTTAGTGTTGAAAAACCACTTTTGCACTTGTATTAGTGTGAAAAAAAACACTTTTTGCACTTGTGATAGTGTTGAAAAAACACTTTTCGCACTTGTGTTAGTGTTGAAAAACCACTTTTCGCACTTGTGTTGGTGCAGGAAACCACTTTTGCACTTGTATTAGTGTGGAAAAACCACTTTTCGCACTTGTGTTAGTGTTGAAAAACCACTTTTCGCACTTGTGTTAGTGTTGAAAAACCACTTTTCGCACTTGTGTTGGTGCAGGAAACCACTTTTGCACTTGTATTAGTGTGGGAAAAACACTTTTTGCACTTGTGATAGTGTTGAAAAACCACTTTTCGCACTTGTGTTGGTGCAGGAAACCACTTTTGCACTTGTATTAGTGTGGAAAAACCACTTTTGCACTTGTATTAGTGTGGAAAAACCACTTTTCGCACTTGTGTTAGTGTTGAAAAACCACTTTTCGCACTTGTGTTGGTGCAGGAAACCACTTTTGCACTTGTATTAGTGTGGGAAAAACACTTTTTGCACTTGTGATGGTGTTGAAAAACCACTTTTCGCACGTGTGTTAGTGTTGAAAAACCACTTTTCACACTTGTGTTGGTGCAGGACAACAATTTTGCACTTGTATTATTGTGGAAAAACCACTTTTCGCACTTGTGTTAGTGTTGAAAAACCACTTTTCGCACTTGTGTTAGTGTTGAAAAACCACTTTTCGCACTTGTGTTAGTGTTGAAAAACCACTTTTTGCACTTGTGTTGGTGCAGGAAACCACTTTTGCACTTGTATTAGTGTGGAAAAAACACTTTTCGCACTTATGTTAGTGTTGAAAAACCACTTTTCGCACTTGTGTTAGTGTTTAAAAACCACTTTTCGCACTTGTGTTGGTGCAGGAAACCACTTTTGCACTTGTATTAGTGTAGAAAAACCACTTTTCGCACTTGTGTTAGTGTTGAAAAACCACTTTTCGCACTTGTGTTGGTGCAGGAAACCACTTTTGCACTTGTATTAGTGTGGAAAAACCACTTTTCGCACTTGTGTTAGTGTTGAAAAACCACTTTTCGCACTTGTGTTAGTGTTGAAAAACCACTTTTTGCTCTTGTGATAGTGTTGAAAAACCACTTTTCGCACTTGTGTTAGTGTTGAAAAACCACTTTTCGCACTTGTGTTGGTGCAGGAAACCACTTTTGCACTTATATTAGTGTGGAAAAACCACTTTTTGCACTTGTGATAGTGTTGAAACCCCACTTTTCGCACATGTGTTAGTGAAGGAAACCACTTTTCGCACTTGTGTTGATGCAGGAAACCACTTTTGCACTTGTATTAGTGTGGAAAAAACACTTTTTGCACTTGTGATAGTGTTGAAAAACCACTTCTCGCACTTGTGTTAGTGTTGAAAAAGCCACTTTTCGCACTTGTGTTGGTGCAGGAAACCACTTTTGCACTTGTATTAGTGTGAAAAAAACACTTTTTGCACTTGTGTTAGTGTTGAAAAACCACTTTTGCACTTGTATTAGTGTGAAAAAAACACTTTTTGCACTTGTGTTAGTGTTGAAAAACCACTTTTGCACTTGTATTAGTGTTGAAAAACCACTTTTTGCACTTGTGTTAGTGTTGAAAAACTACTTTTGCACTTGTATTAGTGTGAAAAAAACACTTTTTGCACTTGTGATAGTGTTGAAAAAACACTTTTCGCACTTGTGTTAGTGTTGAAAAACCACTTTTCGCACTTGTGTTGGTGCAGGAAACCACTTTTGCACTTGTATTAGTGTGGAAAAACCACTTTTTGCACTTGTGTTAGTGTTGAAAAACCACTTTTCGCACTTATGTTAGTGTTGAAAACCACTTTTCGCACTGTGTTGGTGCAGGCACTGTGTTGTGTTGGTGCAGGAAACCACTTTTGCACTTGTGTTGGTGCAGGAAACCACTTTTGCACTTGTATTAGTGTGGAAAAAACACTTTTTGCACTTGTGATAGTGTTGAAAAACCACTTTTCGCACTTGTGTTAGTGTTTAAAAACCACTTTTCGCACTTGTGTTGGTGCAGGAAACCACTTTTGCACTTGTATTAGTGTAGAAAAACCACTTTTCGCACTTGTGTTAGTGTTGAAAAACCACTTTTCGCACTTGTGTTGGTGCAGGAAACCACTTTTGCACTTGTATTAGTGTGGAAAAAACACTTTTTGCACTTGTGTTAGTGTTGAAAAACCACTTTTGCACTTGTATTAGTGTGAAAAAAACACTTTTTGCACTGTGTTAGTGTTGAAAAACCACTTTTGCACTTGTATTAGTGTTGAAAAACCACTTTTTGCACTTGTGTTAGTGTTGAAAAACCACTTTTGCACTTGTATTAGTGTGAAAAAAACACTTTTTGCACTTGTGATAGTGTTGAAAAAACACTTTTCGCACTTGTGTTAGTGTTGAAAAACCACTTTTCGCACTTGTGTTGGTGCAGGAAACCACTTTTGCACTTGTATTAGTGTGGAAAAACCACTTTTTGCACTTGTGTTAGTGTTGAAAAACCACTTTTCGCACTTATGTTAGTGTTGAAAAACCACTTTTCGCACTGTGTTGGTGCAGGCACTGTGTTGTGTTGGTGCAGGAAACCACTTTTGCACTTGTGTTGGTGCAGGAAACCACTTTTGCACTTGTATTAGTGTGGGAAAAACACTTTTTGCACTTGTGATAGTGTTGAAAAACCACTTCTCGCACTTGTGTTAGTGTTGAAAAACCACTTCTCGCACTTGTGTTAGTGTTGAAAATCCACTTTTCGCACTTGTGTTGGTGCAGGAAACCACTTTTGCACTTGTATTAGTGTGAAAAAAACACTTTTTGCACTTGTGATAGTGTTGAAAAACCACTTTTCGCACTTGTGTTAGTGTTGAAAAACCACTTTTGCACTTGTATTAGTGTGAAAAAAACACTTTTTGCACTTGTGATAGTGTTGAAAAACCACTTTTCGCACTTGTGTTAGTGTTGAAAAACCACTTTTCGCACTTGTGTTGGTGCAGGAAACCACTTTTGCACTTGTATTAGTGTGGAAAAACCACTTTTCGCACTTGTGTTAGTGTTGAAAAACCACTTTTCGCACTTGTGTTAGTGTTGAAAAACCACTTTTCGCACTTGTGTTGGTGCAGGAAACCACTTTTGCACTTGTATTAGTGTAGGAAAAACACTTTTTGCACTTGTGATAGTGTTGAAAAACCACTTTTCGCACTTGTGTTGGTGCAGGAAACCACTTTTGCACTTGTATTAGTGTGGAAAAACCACTTTTGCACTTGTATTAGTGTGGAAAACCACTTTTCGCACTTGTGTTAGTGTTGAAAAACCACTTTTCGCACTTGTGTTAGTGTTGAAAAACCACTTTTCGCACTTGTGTTGGTGTAGGAAACCACTTTTGCACTTGTATTAGTGTGGGAAAAACACTTTTTGCACTTGTGATGGTGTTGAAAAACCACTTTTCGCACTTGTGTTAGTGTTGAAAAACCACTTTTCGCACTTGTGTTGGTGCAGGACACCACTTTTGCACTTGTATTATTGTGGAAAAACCACTTTTCGCACTTGTGTTAGTGTTGAAAAACCACTTTTCGCACTTGTGTTAGTGTTGAAAAACCACTTTTCGCACTTGTGTTAGTGTTGAAAAACCACTTTTTGCACTTGTGTTGGTGCAGGAAACCACTTTTGCACTTGTATTAGTGTGGAAAAAACACTTTTCGCACTTATGTTAGTGTTGAAAAACCACTTTTCGCACTTGTGTTAGTGTTTAAAAACCACTTTTCGCACTTGTGTTGGTGCAGGAAACCACTTTTGCACTTGTATTAGTGTAGAAAAACCACTTTTCGCACTTGTGTTAGTGTTGAAAAACCACTTTTCGCACTTGTGTTGGTGCAGGAAACCACTTTTGCACTTGTATTAGTGTGGAAAAACCACTTTTCGCACTTGTGTTAGTGTTGAAAAACCACTTTTCGCACTTGTGTTAGTGTTGAAAAACCACTTTTTGCTCTTGTGATAGTGTTGAAAAACCACTTTTCGCACTTGTGTTAGTGTTGAAAAACCACTTTTCGCACTTGTGTTGGTGCAGGAAACCACTTTTGCACTTATATTAGTGTGGAAAAACCACTTTTTGCACTTGTGATAGTGTTGAAACCCCACTTTTCGCACATGTGTTAGTGAAGGAAACCACTTTTCGCACTTGTGTTGATGCAGGAAACCACTTTTGCACTTGTATTAGTGTGGAAAAAACACTTTTTGCACTTGTGATAGTGTTGAAAAACCACCTCTCGCACTTGTGTTAGTGTTGAAAAAGCCACTTTTCGCACTTGTGTTGGTGCAGGAAACCACTTTTGCACTTGTATTAGTGTGAAAAAAACACTTTTTGCACTTGTGTTAGTGTTGAAAAACCACTTTTGCACTTGTATTAGTGTGAAAAAAACACTTTTTGCACTTGTGTTAGTGTTGAAAAACCACTTTTGCACTTGTATTAGTGTTGAAAAACCACTTTTTGCACTTGTGTTAGTGTTGAAAAACCACTTTTGCACTTGTATTAGTGTGAAAAAAACACTTTTTGCACTTGTGATAGTGTTGAAAAAACACTTTTCGCACTTGTGTTAGTGTTGAAAAACCACTTTTCGCACTTGTGTTGGTGCAGGAAACCACTTTTGCACTTGTATTAGTGTGGAAAAACCACTTTTTGCACTTGTGTTAGTGTTGAAAAACCACTTTTCGCACTTATGTTAGTGTTGAAAAACCACTTTTCGCACTGTGTTGGTGCAGGCACTGTGTTGTGTTGGTGCAGGAAACCACTTTTGCACTTGTGTTGGTGCAGGAAACCACTTTTGCACTTGTATTAGTGTGGACAAAACACTTTTTGCACTTGTGATAGTGTTGAAAAACCACTTCTCGCACTTGTGTTAGTGTTGAAAAACCACTTCTCGCACTTGTGTTAGTGTTGAAAATCCACTTTTCGCACTTGTGTTGGTGCAGGAAACCACTTTTGCACTTGTATTAGTGTGAAAAAAAAACACTTTTTGCACTTGTGATCGTGTTGAAAAACCACTTTTCGCACTTGTGTTAGTGTTGAAAAACCACTTTTGCACTTGTATTAGTGTGAAAAAGCACTTTTTGCACTTGTGATAGTGTTGAAAAAACATTTTTCGCACTTGTGTTAGTGTTGAAAAACCACTTTTCGCACTTGTGTTGGTGCAGGAAACCACTTTTGCACTTGTATTAGTGTGGAAAAACCACTTTTCGCACTTGTGTTAGTGTTGAAAAACCACTTTTCGCACTTGTGTTAGTGTTGAAAAACCACTTTTCGCACTTGTGTTAGTGTTGAAAAACCACTTTTCGCACTTGTGTTGGTGCAGGAAACCACTTTTGCACTTGTATTAGTGTGGGAAAAACACTTTTTGCACTTGTGATAGTGTTGAAAAACCACTTTTCGCACTTGTGTTGGTGCAGGAAACCACTTTTGCACTTGTATTAGTGTGGAAAAACCACTTTTGCACTTGTATTAGTGTGGAAAAACCACTTTTCGCACTTGTGTTAGTGTTGAAAAACCACTTTTCGCACTTGTGTTAGTGTTGAAAAACCACTTTTCGCACTTGTGTTGGTGCAGGAAACCACTTTTGCACTTGTATTAGTGTGGGAAAAACACTTTTTGCACTTGTGATGGTGTTGAAAAACCACTTTTCGCACTTGTGTTAGTGTTGAAAAACCACTTTTCGCACTTGTCTTGGTGCAGGACACCACTTTTGCACTTGTATTATTGTGGAAAAACCACTTTTCGCACTTGTGTTAGTGTTGAAAAACCACTTTTCGCACTTGTGTTAGTGTTGAAAAACCACTTTTCGCACTTGTGTTAGTGTTGAAAAACCACTTTTTGCACTTGTGTTGGTGCAGGAAACCACTTTTGCACTTGTATTAGTGTGGAAAAAACACTTTTCGCACTTATGTTAGTGTTGAAAAACCACTTTTCGCACTTGTGTTAGTGTTTAAAAACCACTTTTCGCACTTGTGTTGGTGCAGGAAACCACTTTTGCACTTGTATTAGTGTAGAAAAACCACTTTTCGCACTTGTGTTAGTGTTGAAAAACCACTTTTCGCACTTGTGTTGGTGCAGGAAACCACTTTTGCACTTGTATTAGTGTGGAAAAACCACTTTTCGCACTTGTGTTAGTGTTGAAAAACCACTTTTCGCACTTGTGTTAGTGTTGAAAAACCACTTTTTGCTCTTGTGATAGTGTTGAAAAACCACTTTTCGCACTTGTGTTAGTGTTGAAAAAGCCACTTTTCGCACTTGTGTTGGTGCAGGAAACCACTTTTGCACTTGTATTAGTGTGAAAAAAACACTTTTTGCACTTGTGTTAGTGTTGAAAAACCACTTTTGCACTTGTATTAGTGTGAAAAAAACACTTTTTGCACTTGTGTTAGTGTTGAAAAACCACTTTTGCACTTGTATTAGTGTTGAAAAACCACTTTTTGCACTTGTGTTAGTGTTGAAAAACCACTTTTGCACTTGTATTAGTGTGAAAAAAACACTTTTTGCACTTGTGATAGTGTTGAAAAAACACTTTTCGCACTTGTGTTAGTGTTGAAAAACCACTTTTCGCACTTGTGTTGGTGCAGGAAACCACTTTTGCACTTGTATTAGTGTGGAAAAACCACTTTTTGCACTTGTGTTAGTGTTGAAAAACCACTTTTCGCACTTATGTTAGTGTTGAAAAACCACTTTTCGCACTGTGTTGGTGCAGGCACTGTGTTGTGTTGGTGCAGGAAACCACTTTTGCACTTGTGTTGGTGCAGGAAACCACTTTTGCACTTGTATTAGTGTGGAAAAAACACTTTTTGCACTTGTGATGGTGTTGAAAAACCACTTCTCGCACTTGTGTTAGTGTTGAAAAACCACTTCTCGCACTTGTGTTAGTGTTGAAAATCCACTTTTCGCACTTGTGTTGGTGCAGGAAACCACTTTTGCACTTGTATTAGTGTGAAAAAAAACACTTTTTGCACTTGTGATCGTGTTGAAAAACCACTTTTCGCACTTGTGTTAGTGTTGAAAAACCACTTTTGCACTTGTATTAGTGTGAAAAAAACACTTTTTGCACTTGTGATAGTGTTGAAAAAACACTTTTCGCACTTGTGTTAGTGTTGAAAAACCACTTTTCGCACTTGTGTTGGTGCAGGAAACCACTTTTGCACTTGTATTAGTGTGGAAAAACCACTTTTCGCACTTGTGTTAGTGTTGAAAAACCACTTTTCGCACTTGTGTTAGTGTTGAAAAACCACTTTTCGCACTTGTGTTGGTGCAGGAAACCACTTTTGCACTTGTATTAGTGTGGGAAAAACACTTTTTGCACTTGTGATAGTGTTGAAAAACCACTTTTCGCACTTGTGTTGGTGCAGGAAACCACATTTGCACTTGTATTAGTGTGGAAAAACCACTTTTGCACTTGTATTAGTGTGGAAAAACCACTTTTCGCACTTGTGTTAGTGTTGAAAAACCACTTTTCGCACTTGTGTTGGTGCAGGAAACCACTTTTGCACTTGTATTAGTGTGGGAAAAACACTTTTTGCACTTGTGATGGTGTTGAAAAACCACTTTTCGCACGTGTGTTAGTGTTGAAAAACCACTTTTCACACTTGTGTTGGTGCAGGACAACAATTTTGCACTTGTATTATTGTGGAAAAACCACTTTTCGCACTTGTGTTAGTGTTGAAAAACCACTTTTCGCACTTGTGTTAGTGTTGAAAAACCACTTTTCGCACTTGTGTTAGTGTTGAAAAACCACTTTTTGCACTTGTGTTGGTGCAGGAAACCACTTTTGCACTTGTATTAGTGTGGAAAAAACACTTTTCGCACTTATGTTAGTGTTGAAAAACCACTTTTCGCACTTGTGTTAGTGTTTAAAAACCACTTTTCGCACTTGTGTTGGTGCAGGAAACCACTTTTGCACTTGTATTAGTGTAGAAAAACCACTTTTCGCACTTGTGTTAGTGTTGAAAAACCACTTTTCGCACTTGTGTTGGTGCAGGAAACCACTTTTGCACTTGTATTAGTGTGGAAAAACCACTTTTCGCACTTGTGTTAGTGTTGAAAAAACACTTTTCGCACTTGTGTTAGTGTTGAAAAACCACTTTTTGCTCTTGTGATAGTGTTGAAAAACCACTTTTCGCACTTGTGTTAGTGTTGAAAAACCACTTTTCGCACTTGTGTTGGTGCAGGAAACCACTTTTGCACTTATATTAGTGTGGAAAAACCACTTTTTGCACTTGTGATAGTGTTGAAACCCCACTTTTCGCACATGTGTTAGTGAAGGAAACCACTTTTCGCACTTGTGTTGATGCAGGAAACCACTTTTGCACTTGTATTAGTGTGGAAAAAACACTTTTTGCACTTGTGATAGTGTTGAAAAACCACTTCTCGCACTTGTGTTAGTGTTGAAAAAGCCACTTTTCGCACTTGTGTTGGTGCAGGAAACTACTTTTGCACTTGTATTAGTGTGAAAAAAACACTTTTTGCACTTGTGTTAGTGTTGAAAAACCACTTTTGCACTTGTATTAGTGTGAAAAAAACACTTTTTGCACTTGTGTTAGTGTTGAAAAACCACTTTTGCACTTGTATTAGTGTTGAAAAACCACTTTTTGCACTTGTGTTAGTGTTGAAAAACTACTTTTGCACTTGTATTAGTGTGAAAAAAACACTTTTTGCACTTGTGATAGTGTTGAAAAAACACTTTTCGCACTTGTGTTAGTGTTGAAAAACCACTTTTCGCACTTGTGTTGGTGCAGGAAACCACTTTTGCACTTGTATTAGTGTGGAAAAACCACTTTTTGCACTTGTGTTAGTGTTGAAAAACCACTTTTCGCACTTATGTTAGTGTTGAAAAACCACTTTTCGCACTTGTGTTGGTGCAGGACACCACTTTTGCACTTGTATTATTGTGGAAAAACCACTTTTCGCACTTGTGTTAGTGTTGAAAAACCACTTTTCGCACTTGTGTTAGTGTTGAAAAACCACTTTTCGCACTTGTGTTAGTGTTGAAAAACCACTTTTTGCACTTGTGTTGGTGCAGGAAACCACTTTTGCACTTGTATTAGTGTGGAAAAAACACTTTTCGCACTTATGTTAGTGTTGAAAAACCACTTTTCGCACTTGTGTTAGTGTTTAAAAACCACTTTTCGCACTTGTGTTGGTGCAGGAAACCACTTTTGCACTTGTATTAGTGTAGAAAAACCACTTTTCGCACTTGTGTTAGTGTTGAAAAACCACTTTTCGCACTTGTGTTGGTGCAGGAAACCACTTTTGCACTTGTATTAGTGTGGAAAAACCACTTTTCGCACTTGTGTTAGTGTTGAAAAACCACTTTTCGCACTTGTGTTAGTGTTGAAAAACCACTTTTTGCTCTTGTGATAGTGTTGAAAAACCACTTTTCGCACTTGTGTTAGTGTTGAAAAAGCCACTTTTCGCACTTGTGTTGGTGCAGGAAACCACTTTTGCACTTGTATTAGTGTGAAAAAAACACTTTTTGCACTTGTGTTAGTGTTGAAAAACCACTTTTGCACTTGTATTAGTGTGAAAAAAACACTTTTTGCACTTGTGTTAGTGTTGAAAAACCACTTTTGCACTTGTATTAGTGTTGAAAAACCACTTTTTGCACTTGTGTTAGTGTTGAAAAACCACTTTTGCACTTGTATTAGTGTGAAAAAAACACTTTTTGCACTTGTGATAGTGTTGAAAAAACACTTTTCGCACTTGTGTTAGTGTTGAAAAACCACTTTTCGCACTTGTGTTGGTGCAGGAAACCACTTTTGCACTTGTATTAGTGTGGAAAAACCACTTTTTGCACTTGTGTTAGTGTTGAAAAACCACTTTTCGCACTTATGTTAGTGTTGAAAAACCACTTTTCGCACTGTGTTGGTGCAGGCACTGTGTTGTGTTGGTGCAGGAAACCACTTTTGCACTTGTGTTGGTGCAGGAAACCACTTTTGCACTTGTATTAGTGTGGAAAAAACACTTTTTGCACTTGTGATGGTGTTGAAAAACCACTTCTCGCACTTGTGTTAGTGTTGAAAAACCACTTCTCGCACTTGTGTTAGTGTTGAAAATCCACTTTTCGCACTTGTGTTGGTGCAGGAAACCACTTTTGCACTTGTATTAGTGTGAAAAAAAACACTTTTTGCACTTGTGATCGTGTTGAAAAACCACTTTTCGCACTTGTGTTAGTGTTGAAAAACCACTTTTGCACTTGTATTAGTGTGAAAAAAACACTTTTTGCACTTGTGATAGTGTTGAAAAAACACTTTTCGCACTTGTGTTAGTGTTGAAAAACCACTTTTCGCACTTGTGTTGGTGCAGGAAACCACTTTTGCACTTGTATTAGTGTGGAAAAACCACTTTTCGCACTTGTGTTAGTGTTGAAAAACCACTTTTCGCACTTGTGTTAGTGTTGAAAAACCACTTTTCGCACTTGTGTTGGTGCAGGAAACCACTTTTGCACTTGTATTAGTGTGGGAAAAACACTTTTTGCACTTGTGATAGTGTTGAAAAACCACTTTTCGCACTTGTGTTGGTGCAGGAAACCACATTTGCACTTGTATTAGTGTGGAAAAACCACTTTTGCACTTGTATTAGTGTGGAAAAACCACTTTTCGCACTTGTGTTAGTGTTGAAAAACCACTTTTCGCACTTGTGTTGGTGCAGGAAACCACTTTTGCACTTGTATTAGTGTGGGAAAAACACTTTTTGCACTTGTGATGGTGTTGAAAAACCACTTTTCGCACGTGTGTTAGTGTTGAAAAACCACTTTTCACACTTGTGTTGGTGCAGGACAACAATTTTGCACTTGTATTATTGTGGAAAAACCACTTTTCGCACTTGTGTTAGTGTTGAAAAACCACTTTTCGCACTTGTGTTAGTGTTGAAAAACCACTTTTCGCACTTGTGTTAGTGTTGAAAAACCACTTTTTGCACTTGTGTTGGTGCAGGAAACCACTTTTGCACTTGTATTAGTGTGGAAAAAACACTTTTCGCACTTATGTTAGTGTTGAAAAACCACTTTTCGCACTTGTGTTAGTGTTTAAAAACCACTTTTCGCACTTGTGTTGGTGCAGGAAACCACTTTTGCACTTGTATTAGTGTAGAAAAACCACTTTTCGCACTTGTGTTAGTGTTGAAAAACCACTTTTCGCACTTGTGTTGGTGCAGGAAACCACTTTTGCACTTGTATTAGTGTGGAAAAACCACTTTTCGCACTTGTGTTAGTGTTGAAAAAACACTTTTCGCACTTGTGTTAGTGTTGAAAAACCACTTTTTGCTCTTGTGATAGTGTTGAAAAACCACTTTTCGCACTTGTGTTAGTGTTGAAAAACCACTTTTCGCACTTGTGTTGGTGCAGGAAACCACTTTTGCACTTATATTAGTGTGGAAAAACCACTTTTTGCACTTGTGATAGTGTTGAAACCCCACTTTTCGCACATGTGTTAGTGAAGGAAACCACTTTTCGCACTTGTGTTGATGCAGGAAACCACTTTTGCACTTGTATTAGTGTGGAAAAAACACTTTTTGCACTTGTGATAGTGTTGAAAAACCACTTCTCGCACTTGTGTTAGTGTTGAAAAAGCCACTTTTCGCACTTGTGTTGGTGCAGGAAACTACTTTTGCACTTGTATTAGTGTGAAAAAAACACTTTTTGCACTTGTGTTAGTGTTGAAAAACCACTTTTGCACTTGTATTAGTGTTGAAAAACCACTTTTTGCACTTGTGTTAGTGTTGAAAAACTACTTTTGCACTTGTATTAGTGTGAAAAAAACACTTTTTGCACTTGTGATAGTGTTGAAAAAACACTTTTCGCACTTGTGTTAGTGTTGAAAAACCACTTTTCGCACTTGTGTTGGTGCAGGAAACCACTTTTGCACTTGTATTAGTGTGGAAAAACCACTTTTTGCACTTGTGTTAGTGTTGAAAAACCACTTTTCGCACTTATGTTAGTGTTGAAAAACCACTTTTCGCACTGTGTTGGTGCAGGCACTGTGTTGTGTTGGTGCAGGAAACCACTTTTGCACTTGTGTTGGTGCAGGAAACCACTTTTGCACTTGTATTAGTGTGGAAAAAACACTTTTTGCACTTGTGATAGTGTTGAAAAACCACTTTTCGCACTTGTGTTAGTGTTTAAAAACCACTTTTCGCACTTGTGTTGGTGCAGGAAACCACTTTTGCACTTGTATTAGTGTAGAAAAACCACTTTTCGCACTTGTGTTAGTGTTGAAAAACCACTTTTCGCACTTGTGTTGGTGCAGGAAACCACTTTTGCACTTGTATTAGTGTGGAAAAACCACTTTTCGCACTTGTGTTAGTGTTGAAAAACCACTTTTCGCACTTGTGTTAGTGTTGAAAAACCACTTTTTGCTCTTGTGATAGTGTTGAAAAACCACTTTTCGCACTTGTGTTAGTGTTGAAAAACCACTTTTCGCACTTGTGTTGGTGCAGGAAACCACTTTTGCACTTATATTAGTGTGGAAAAACCACTTTTTGCACTTGTGATAGTGTTGAAACCCCACTTTTCGCACATGTGTTAGTGAAGGAAACCACTTTTCGCACTTGTGTTGATGCAGGAAACCACTTTTGCACTTGTATTAGTGTGGAAAAAACACTTTTTGCACTTGTGATAGTGTTGAAAAACCACTTCTCGCACTTGTGTTAGTGTTGAAAAAGCCACTTTTCGCACTTGTGTTGGTGCAGGAAACCACTTTTGCACTTGTATTAGTGTGAAAAAAACACTTTTTGCACTTGTGTTAGTGTTGAAAAACCACTTTTGCACTTGTATTAGTGTGAAAAAAACACTTTTTGCACTTGTGTTAGTGTTGAAAAACCACTTTTGCACTTGTATTAGTGTTGAAAAACCACTTTTTGCACTTGTGTTAGTGTTGAAAAACCACTTTTGCACTTGTATTAGTGTGAAAAAAACACTTTTTGCACTTGTGATAGTGTTGAAAAAACACTTTTCGCACTTGTGTTAGTGTTGAAAAACCACTTTTCGCACTTGTGTTGGTGCAGGAAACCACTTTTGCACTTGTATTAGTGTGGAAAAACCACTTTTTGCACTTGTGTTAGTGTTGAAAAACCACTTTTCGCACTTATGTTAGTGTTGAAAAACCACTTTTCGCACTGTGTTGGTGCAGGCACTGTGTTGTGTTGGTGCAGGAAACCACTTTTGCACTTGTGTTGGTGCAGGAAACCACTTTTGCACTTGTATTAGTGTGGAAAAAACACTTTTTGCACTTGTGATAGTGTTGAAAAACCACTTCTCGCACTTGTGTTAGTGTTGAAAAACCACTTCTCGCACTTGTGTTAGTGTTGAAAATCCACTTTTCGCACTTGTGTTGGTGCAGGAAACCACTTTTGCACTTGTATTAGTGTGAAAAAAAACACTTTTTGCACTTGTGATGGTGTTGAAAAACCACTTCTCGCACTTGTGTTAGTGTTGAAAAACCACTTCTCGCACTTGTGTTAGTGTAGAAAATCCACTTTTCGCACTTGTGTTGGTGCAGGAAACCACTTTTGCACTTGTATTAGTGTGAAAAAAAACACTTTTTGCACTTGTGATCGTGTTGAAAAACCACTTTTCGCACTTGTGTTAGTGTTGAAAAACCACTTTTGCACTTGTATTAGTGTGAAAAAAACACTTTTTGCACTTGTGATAGTGTTGAAAAAACACTTTTCGCACTTGTGTTAGTGTTGAAAAACCACTTTTCGCACTTGTGTTGGTGCAGGAAACCACTTTTGCACTTGTATTAGTGTGGAAAAACCACTTTTCGCACTTGTGTTAGTGTTGAAAAACCACTTTTCGCACTTGTGTTAGTGTTGAAAAACCACTTTTCGCACTTGTGTTGGTGCAGGAAACCACTTTTGCACTTGTATTAGTGTGGGAAAAACACTTTTTGCACTTGTGATAGTGTTGAAAAACCACTTTTCGCACTTGTGTTGGTGCAGGAAACCACATTTGCACTTGTATTAGTGTGGAAAAACCACTTTTGCACTTGTATTAGTGTGGAAAAACCACTTTTCGCACTTGTGTTAGTGTTGAAAAACCACTTTTCGCACTTGTGTTGGTGCAGGAAACCACTTTTGCACTTGTATTAGTGTGGGAAAAACACTTTTTGCACTTGTGATGGTGTTGAAAAACCACTTTTCGCACGTGTGTTAGTGTTGAAAAACCACTTTTCACACTTGTGTTGGTGCAGGACAACAATTTTGCACTTGTATTATTGTGGAAAAACCACTTTTCGCACTTGTGTTAGTGTTGAAAAACCACTTTTCGCACTTGTGTTAGTGTTGAAAAACCACTTTTCGCACTTGTGTTAGTGTTGAAAAACCACTTTTTGCACTTGTGTTGGTGCAGGAAACCACTTTTGCACTTGTATTAGTGTGGAAAAAACACTTTTCGCACTTATGTTAGTGTTGAAAAACCACTTTTCGCACTTGTGTTAGTGTTTAAAAACCACTTTTCGCACTTGTGTTGGTGCAGGAAACCACTTTTGCACTTGTATTAGTGTAGAAAAACCACTTTTCGCACTTGTGTTAGTGTTGAAAAACCACTTTTCGCACTTGTGTTGGTGCAGGAAACCACTTTTGCACTTGTATTAGTGTGGAAAAACCACTTTTCGCACTTGTGTTAGTGTTGAAAAACCACTTTTCGCACTTGTGTTAGTGTTGAAAAACCACTTTTTGCTCTTGTGATAGTGTTGAAAAACCACTTTTCGCACTTGTGTTAGTGTTGAAAAACCACTTTTCGCACTTGTGTTGGTGCAGGAAACCACTTTTGCACTTATATTAGTGTGGAAAAACCACTTTTTGCACTTGTGATAGTGTTGAAACCCCACTTTTCGCACATGTGTTAGTGAAGGAAACCACTTTTCGCACTTGTGTTGATGCAGGAAACCACTTTTGCACTTGTATTAGTGTGGAAAAAACACTTTTTGCACTTGTGATAGTGTTGAAAAACCACTTCTCGCACTTGTGTTAGTGTTGAAAAAGCCACTTTTCGCACTTGTGTTGGTGCAGGAAACTACTTTTGCACTTGTATTAGTGTGAAAAAAACACTTTTTGCACTTGTGTTAGTGTTGAAAAACCACTTTTGCACTTGTATTAGTGTGAAAAAAACACTTTTTGCACTTGTGTTAGTGTTGAAAAACCACTTTTGCACTTGTATTAGTGTTGAAAAACCACTTTTTGCACTTGTGTTAGTGTTGAAAAACTACTTTTGCACTTGTATTAGTGTGAAAAAAACACTTTTTGCACTTGTGATAGTGTTGAAAAAACACTTTTCGCACTTGTGTTAGTGTTGAAAAACCACTTTTCGCACTTGTGTTGGTGCAGGAAACCACTTTTGCACTTGTATTAGTGTGGAAAAACCACTTTTTGCACTTGTGTTAGTGTTGAAAAACCACTTTTCGCACTTATGTTAGTGTTGAAAAACCACTTTTCGCACTGTGTTGGTGCAGGCACTGTGTTGTGTTGGTGCAGGAAACCACTTTTGCACTTGTGTTGGTGCAGGAAACCACTTTTGCACTTGTATTAGTGTGGAAAAAACACTTTTTGCACTTGTGATAGTGTTGAAAAACCACTTTTCGCACTTGTGTTAGTGTTTAAAAACCACTTTTCGCACTTGTGTTGGTGCAGGAAACCACTTTTGCACTTGTATTAGTGTAGAAAAACCACTTTTCGCACTTGTGTTAGTGTTGAAAAACCACTTTTCGCACTTGTGTTGGTGCAGGAAACCACTTTTGCACTTGTATTAGTGTGGAAAAACCACTTTTCGCACTTGTGTTAGTGTTGAAAAACCACTTTTCGCACTTGTGTTAGTGTTGAAAAACCACTTTTTGCTCTTGTGATAGTGTTGAAAAACCACTTTTCGCACTTGTGTTAGTGTTGAAAAACCACTTTTCGCACTTGTGTTGGTGCAGGAAACCACTTTTGCACTTATATTAGTGTGGAAAAACCACTTTTTGCACTTGTGATAGTGTTGAAACCCCACTTTTCGCACATGTGTTAGTGAAGGAAACCACTTTTCGCACTTGTGTTGATGCAGGAAACCACTTTTGCACTTGTATTAGTGTGGAAAAAACACTTTTTGCACTTGTGATAGTGTTGAAAAACCACTTCTCGCACTTGTGTTAGTGTTGAAAAAGCCACTTTTCGCACTTGTGTTGGTGCAGGAAACCACTTTTGCACTTGTATTAGTGTGAAAAAAACACTTTTTGCACTTGTGTTAGTGTTGAAAAACCACTTTTGCACTTGTATTAGTGTGAAAAAAACACTTTTTGCACTTGTGTTAGTGTTGAAAAACCACTTTTGCACTTGTATTAGTGTTGAAAAACCACTTTTTGCACTTGTGTTAGTGTTGAAAAACCACTTTTGCACTTGTATTAGTGTGAAAAAAACACTTTTTGCACTTGTGATAGTGTTGAAAAAACACTTTTCGCACTTGTGTTAGTGTTGAAAAACCACTTTTCGCACTTGTGTTGGTGCAGGAAACCACTTTTGCACTTGTATTAGTGTGGAAAAACCACTTTTTGCACTTGTGTTAGTGTTGAAAAACCACTTTTCGCACTTATGTTAGTGTTGAAAAACCACTTTTCGCACTGTGTTGGTGCAGGCACTGTGTTGTGTTGGTGCAGGAAACCACTTTTGCACTTGTGTTGGTGCAGGAAACCACTTTTGCACTTGTATTAGTGTGGAAAAAACACTTTTTGCACTTGTGATAGTGTTGAAAAACCACTTCTCGCACTTGTGTTAGTGTTGAAAAACCACTTCTCGCACTTGTGTTAGTGTTGAAAATCCACTTTTCGCACTTGTGTTGGTGCAGGAAACCACTTTTGCACTTGTATTAGTGTGAAAAAAAACACTTTTTGCACTTGTGATCGTGTTGAAAAACCACTTTTCGCACTTGTGTTAGTGTGAAAAAGCACTTTTTGCACTTGTGATAGTGTTGAAAAACCACTTTTGCACTTGTATTAGTGTGAAAAAGCACTTTTTGCACTTGTGATAGTGTTGAAAAAACATTTTTCGCACTTGTGTTAGTGTGAAAAAGCACTTTTTGCACTTGTGATAGTGTTGAAAAACCACTTTTCGCACTTGTGTTAGTGTGAAAAAGCACTTTTTGCACTTGTGATAGTGTTGAAAAACCACTTTTGCACTTGTATTAGTGTGAAAAAGCACTTTTTGCACTATTGATAGTGTTGAAAAAACATTTTTCGCACTTGTGTTAGTGTTGAAAAACCACTTTTCGCACTTGTGTTGGTGCAGGAAACCACTTTTGCACTTGTATTAGTGTGGAAAAACCACTTTTCGCACTTGTGTTAGTGTTGAAAAACCACTTTTCGCACTTGTGTTAGTGTTGAAAAACCACTTTTCGCACTTGTGTTGGTGCAGGAAACCACTTTTGCACTTGTATTAGTGTGGGAAAAACACTTTTTGCACTTGTGATAGTGTTGAAAAACCACTTTTCGCACTTGTGTTGGTGCAGGAAACCACTTTTGCACTTGTATTAGTGTGGAAAAACCACTTTTGCACTTGTATTAGTGTGGAAAAACCACTTTTCGCACTTGTGTTAGTGTTGAAAAACCACTTTTCGCACTTGTGTTAGTGTTGAAAAACCACTTTTCGCACTTGTGTTGGTGCAGGAAACCACTTTTGCACTTGTATTAGTGTGGGAAAAACACTTTTTGCACTTGTGATGGTGTTGAAAAACCACTTTTCGCACTTGTGTTAGTGTTGAAAAACCACTTTTCGCACTTGTGTTGGTGCAGGACACCACTTTTGCACTTGTATTATTGTGGAAAAACCACTTTTCGCACTTGTGTTAGTGTTGAAAAACCACTTTTCGCACTTGTGTTAGTGTTGAAAAACCACTTTTCGCACTTGTGTTAGTGTTGAAAAACCACTTTTTGCACTTGTGTTGGTGCAGGAAACCACTTTTGCACTTGTATTAGTGTGGAAAAAACACTTTTCGCACTTATGTTAGTGTTGAAAAACCACTTTTCGCACTTGTGTTAGTGTTTAAAAACCACTTTTCGCACTTGTGTTGGTGCAGGAAACCACTTTTGCACTTGTATTAGTGTAGAAAAACCACTTTTCGCACTTGTGTTAGTGTTGAAAAACCACTTTTCGCACTTGTGTTGGTGCAGGAAACCACTTTTGCACTTGTATTAGTGTGGAAAAACCACTTTTCGCACTTGTGTTAGTGTTGAAAAACCACTTTTCGCACTTGTGTTAGTGTTGAAAAACCACTTTTTGCTCTTGTGATAGTGTTGAAAAACCACTTTTCGCACTTGTGTTAGTGTTGAAAAAGCCACTTTTCGCACTTGTGTTGGTGCAGGAAACCACTTTTGCACTTGTATTAGTGTGAAAAAAACACTTTTTGCACTTGTGTTAGTGTTGAAAAACCACTTTTGCACTTGTATTAGTGTGAAAAAAACACTTTTTGCACTTGTGTTAGTGTTGAAAAACCACTTTTGCACTTGTATTAGTGTTGAAAAACCACTTTTTGCACTTGTGTTAGTGTTGAAAAACCACTTTTGCACTTGTATTAGTGTGAAAAAAACACTTTTTGCACTTGTGATAGTGTTGAAAAAACACTTTTCGCACTTGTGTTAGTGTTGAAAAACCACTTTTCGCACTTGTGTTGGTGCAGGAAACCACTTTTGCACTTGTATTAGTGTGGAAAAACCACTTTTTGCACTTGTGTTAGTGTTGAAAAACCACTTTTCGCACTTATGTTAGTGTTGAAAAACCACTTTTCGCACTGTGTTGGTGCAGGCACTGTGTTGTGTTGGTGCAGGAAACCACTTTTGCACTTGTGTTGGTGCAGGAAACCACTTTTGCACTTGTATTAGTGTGGAAAAAACACTTTTTGCACTTGTGATAGTGTTGAAAAACCACTTCTCGCACTTGTGTTAGTGTTGAAAAACCACTTCTCGCACTTGTGTTAGTGTTGAAAATCCACTTTTCGCACTTGTGTTGGTGCAGGAAACCACTTTTGCACTTGTATTAGTGTGAAAAAAAACACTTTTTGCACTTGTGATCGTGTTGAAAAACCACTTTTCGCACTTGTGTTAGTGTTGAAAAACCACTTTTGCACTTGTATTAGTGTGAAAAAAACACTTTTTGCACTTGTGATAGTGTTGAAAAAACACTTTTCGCACTTGTGTTAGTGTTGAAAAACCACTTTTCGCACTTGTGTTGGTGCAGGAAACCACTTTTGCACTTGTATTAGTGTGGAAAAACCACTTTTCGCACTTGTGTTAGTGTTGAAAAACCACTTTTCGCACTTGTGTTAGTGTTGAAAAACCACTTTTCGCACTTGTGTTGGTGCAGGAAACCACTTTTGCACTTGTATTAGTGTGGGAAAAACACTTTTTGCACTTGTGATAGTGTTGAAAAACCACTTTTCGCACTTGTGTTGGTGCAGGAAACCACTTTTGCACTTGTATTAGTGTGGAAAAACCACTTTTGCACTTGTATTAGTGTGGAAAAACCACTTTTCGCACTTGTGTTAGTGTTGAAAAACCACTTTTCGCACTTGTGTTGGTGCAGGAAACCACTTTTGCACTTGTATTAGTGTGGGAAAAACACTTTTTGCACTTGTGATGGTGTTGAAAAACCACTTTTCGCACGTGTGTTAGTGTTGAAAAACCACTTTTCACACTTGTGTTGGTGCAGGACAACAATTTTGCACTTGTATTATTGTGGAAAAACCACTTTTCGCACTTGTGTTAGTGTTGAAAAACCACTTTTCGCACTTGTGTTAGTGTTGAAAAACCACTTTTCGCACTTGTGTTAGTGTTGAAAAACCACTTTTTGCACTTGTGTTGGTGCAGGAAACCACTTTTGCACTTGTATTAGTGTGGAAAAAACACTTTTCGCACTTATGTTAGTGTTGAAAAACCACTTTTCGCACTTGTGTTAGTGTTTAAAAACCACTTTTCGCACTTGTGTTGGTGCAGGAAACCACTTTTGCACTTGTATTAGTGTAGAAAAACCACTTTTCGCACTTGTGTTAGTGTTGAAAAACCACTTTTCGCACTTGTGTTGGTGCAGGAAACCACTTTTGCACTTGTATTAGTGTGGAAAAACCACTTTTCGCACTTGTGTTAGTGTTGAAAAACCACTTTTTGCTCTTGTGATAGTGTTGAAAAACCACTTTTCGCACTTGTGTTAGTGTTGAAAAACCACTTTTTGCTCTTGTGATAGTGTTGAAAAACCACTTTTCGCACTTGTGTTAGTGTTGAAAAACCACTTTTCGCACTTGTGTTGGTGCAGGAAACCACTTTTGCACTTATATTAGTGTGGAAAAACCACTTTTTGCACTTGTGATAGTGTTGAAACCCCACTTTTCGCACATGTGTTAGTGAAGGAAACCACTTTTCGCACTTGTGTTGATGCAGGAAACCACTTTTGCACTTGTATTAGTGTGGAAAAAACACTTTTTGCACTTGTGATAGTGTTGAAAAACCACTTCTCGCACTTGTGTTAGTGTTGAAAAAGCCACTTTTCGCACTTGTGTTGGTGCAGGAAACCACTTTTGCACTTGTATTAGTGTGAAAAAAACACTTTTTGCACTTGTGTTAGTGTTGAAAAACCACTTTTGCACTTGTATTAGTGTGAAAAAAACACTTTTTGCACTTGTGTTAGTGTTGAAAAACCACTTTTGCACTTGTATTAGTGTTGAAAAACCACTTTTTGCACTTGTGTTAGTGTTGAAAAACTACTTTTGCACTTGTATTAGTGTGAAAAAAACACTTTTTGCACTTGTGATAGTGTTGAAAAAACACTTTTCGCACTTGTGTTAGTGTTGAAAAACCACTTTTCGCACTTGTGTTGGTGCAGGAAACCACTTTTGCACTTGTATTAGTGTGGAAAAACCACTTTTTGCACTTGTGTTAGTGTTGAAAAACCACTTTTCGCACTTATGTTAGTGTTGAAAAACCACTTTTCGCACTGTGTTGGTGCAGGCACTGTGTTGTGTTGGTGCAGGAAACCACTTTTGCACTTGTGTTGGTGCAGGAAACCACTTTTGCACTTGTATTAGTGTGGAAAAAACACTTTTTGCACTTGTGATAGTGTTGAAAAACCACTTTTCGCACTTGTGTTAGTGTTTAAAAACCACTTTTCGCACTTGTGTTGGTGCAGGAAACCACTTTTGCACTTGTATTAGTGTAGAAAAACCACTTTTCGCACTTGTGTTAGTGTTGAAAAACCACTTTTCGCACTTGTGTTGGTGCAGGAAACCACTTTTGCACTTGTATTAGTGTGGAAAAACCACTTTTCGCACTTGTGTTAGTGTTGAAAAACCACTTTTCGCACTTGTGTTAGTGTTGAAAAACCACTTTTTGCTCTTGTGATAGTGTTGAAAAACCACTTTTCGCACTTGTGTTAGTGTTGAAAAACCACTT
This sequence comes from Myxine glutinosa, assembly GCF_964187855.1. NCBI lineage: Eukaryota > Metazoa > Chordata > Myxini > Myxiniformes > Myxinidae > Myxine > Myxine glutinosa. The sequence continues at coordinate 207,612 of NW_027616608.1, read as the reverse complement.
TTCGCACTTGTGTTGGTGCAGGAAACCACTTTTGCACTTATATTAGTGTGGAAAAACCACTTTTTGCACTTGTGATAGTGTTGAAACCCCACTTTTCGCACATGTGTTAGTGAAGGAAACCACTTTTCGCACTTGTGTTGATGCAGGAACCCACTTTTGCACTTGTATTAGTGTGGAAAAAACACTTTTTGCACTTGTGATAGTGTTGAAAAACCACTTCTCGCACTTGTGTTAGTGTTGAAAAAGCCACTTTTCGCACTTGTGTTGGTGCAGGAAACCACTTTTGCACTTGTATTAGTGTGAAAAAAACACTTTTTGCACTTGTGTTAGTGTTGAAAAACCACTTTTGCACTTGTATTAGTGTGAAAAAAACACTTTTTGCACTTGTGTTAGTGTTGAAAAACCACTTTTGCACTTGTATTAGTGTTGAAAAACCACTTTTTGCACTTGTGTTAGTGTTGAAAAACCACTTTTGCACTTGTATTAGTGTGAAAAAAACACTTTTTGCACTTGTGATAGTGTTGAAAAAACACTTTTCGCACTTGTGTTAGTGTTGAAAAACCACTTTTCGCACTTGTGTTGGTGCAGGAAACCACTTTTGCACTTGTATTAGTGTGGAAAAACCACTTTTTGCACTTGTGTTAGTGTTGAAAAACCACTTTTCGCACTTATGTTAGTGTTGAAAAACCACTTTTCGCACTGTGTTGGTGCAGGCACTGTGTTGTGTTGGTGCAGGAAACCACTTTTGCACTTGTGTTGGTGCAGGAAACCACTTTTGCACTTGTATTAGTGTGGAAAAAACACTTTTTGCACTTGTGATAGTGTTGAAAAACCACTTCTCGCACTTGTGTTAGTGTTGAAAAACCACTTCTCGCACTTGTGTTAGTGTTGAAAAACCACTTTTCGCACTTGTGTTAGTTTTGAAAAACCACTTTTCGCACCTGTGATAGTGTTGAAAAACCACTTTTCGCACTTGTGTTGGTGCAGGGAACCACTTTTGCACTTGTATTAGTGTGGAAAAAACACTTTTTGCACTTGTGATAGTGTTGAAAAACCACTTTTCGCACTTGTGTTAGTGTTGAAAAACCACTTTTCGCACTTGTGTTAGTGTTGAAAAACCACTTTTCGCACTTGTGTTGGTGCAGGAAACCACTTTTGCACTTGTATTAGTGTGGAAAAAACACTTTTTGCACTTGTGATAGTGTTGAAAAACCACTTTTCGCACTTGTGTTAATGTTGAAAAACCACTTTTCGCACTTGTGTTGGTGCAGGAAACCACTTTTGCACTTGTATTAGTGTGGAAAAACCACTTTTCGCACTTGTGTTAGTGTTGAAAAACCACTTTTCGCACTTGTGTTAGTGTTGAAAAACCACTTTTCGCACTTATGTTGGTGCAGGAAACCACTTTTGCACTTCTATTAGTGTGGAAAAAACACTTTTTGCACTTGTGATAGTGTTGAAAAACCACTTTTCGCACTTGTGTTAGTGTTGAAAAACCACTTTTCGCACTTGTGTTGGTGCAGGAAACCACTTTTGCACTTGTATTAGTGTGGAAAAACCACTTTTCGCACTTGTGTTAGTGTTGAAAAACCACTTTTCGCACTTGTGTTAGTGTTGAAAAACCACTTTTCGCACTTGTGTTAGTGTTGAAAAACCACTTTTCGCACTTGTTTTGGTGCAGAAAACCACTTTTGCACTTGTATTAGTGTGGAAAAACACTTTTTGCACTTGTGATAGTGTTGAAAAACCACTTTTCGCACTTGTGTTAGTGTTGAAAAACCACTTTTCGCACTTGTGTTGGTGCAGGAAACCACTTTTGCACTTGTATTAGTGTGGAAAAACCACTTTTTGCACTTGTGATAGTGTTGAAAACCCACTTTTCGCACATGTGTTAGTGAAGGAAACCACTTTCCGCACGTGTGTTGGTGCAGGAAACCACTTTTGCACTTGTGATAATGTTGAAAAACCACTTTTCGCACTTGTGTTAGTGTTGATAAACCACTTTTCGCACTTGTGTTAGTGTTGAAAAACCACTTTTCGCACTTGTGTTGGTGCAGGAAACCACTTTTGCACTTGTATTAGTGTGGCAAAACCACTTTTCGCACTTGTGTTAGTGTTGAAAAACCACTTTTCGCACTTGTGTTAGTTTTGAAAAACCACTTTTTGCACTTGTGTTAGTGTTGAAAAACCACTTTTCGCACTTGTGTTGGTGCAGGAAACCACTTTTGCACTTGTATTAGTGTGGAAAAAACACTTTTTGTACTTGTGATAGTGTTGAAAAACCACTTTTCGCACTTGTGTTAGTGTTGAAAAACCACTTTTCGCACTTGTGTTGGTGCAGGAAACCACTTTTGCACTTGTATTAGTGTGGAAAAAACACTTTTTGCACTTGTGATAGTGTTGAAAAACCACTTTTCGCACTTGTGTTAATGTTGAAAAACCACTTTTCGCACTTGTGTTGGTGCAGGAAACCACTTTTGCACTTGTATTAGTGTGGAAAAACCACTTTTCGCACTTGTGTTAGTGTTGAAAAACCACTTTTCGCACTTTTGTTAGTGTTGAAAAACCACTTTTCGCACTTGTGTTGGTGCAGGAAACCACTTTTGCACTTCTATTAGTGTGGAAAAAACACTTTTTGCACTTGTGATAGTGTTGAAAAACCACTTTTCGCACTTGTGTTAGTGTTGAAAAACCACTTTTCGTTCTTGTGTTGGTGCAGGAAACCACTTTTGCACTTGTATTAGTGTGGAAAAACCACTTTTCGCACTTGTGTTAGTGTTGAAAAACCACTTTTCGCACTTGTGTTAGTGTTGAAAAACCACTTTTCGCACTTGTGTTAGTGTTGAAAAACCACTTTTCGCACTTGTGTTGGTGCAGGAAACCACTTTTGCACTTGTATTAGTGTGGCAAAACCACTTTTTGCACTTGTGAGAGTGTTGAAAACCCACTTTTCGCACATGTGTTAGTGAAGGAAACCACTTTTCGCACTTGTGTTGGTGCAGGAAACCACTTTTGCACTTGTATTAGTGTGGAAAAAACACTTTTTGCACTTGTGATAGTGTTGAAAAACCACTCTCGCACTTGTGTTAGTGTTGAAAATCCACTTTTCGCACTTGTGTTGGTGCAGGAAACCACTTTTGCACTTGTATTAGTGTGAAAAAAACACTTTTTGCACTTGTGATAGTGTTGAAAAACCACTTTTCGCACTTGTGTTAGTGTTGAAAAACCACTTTTGCACTTGTATTAGTGTGAAAAAAACACTTTTTGCACTTGTGATAGTGTTGAAAAAACACTTTTCGCACTTGTGTTAGTGTTGAAAAACCACTTTTCGCACTTGTGTTGGTGCAGGAAACCACTTTTGCACTTGTATTAGTGTGGAAAAACCACTTTTCGCACTTGTGTTAGTGTTGAAAAACCACTTTTCGCACTTGTGTTAGTGTTGAAAAACCACTTTTGCACTTGTATTAGTGTTGAAAAACCACTTTTTGCACTTGTGTTAGTGTTGAAAAACTACTTTTGCACTTATATTAGTGTGAAAAAAACACTTTTTGCACTTGTGATAGTGTTGAAAAAACACTTTTCGCACTTGTGTTAGTGTTGAAAAACCACTTTTCGCACTTGTGTTGGTGCAGGAAACCACTTTTGCACTTGTATTAGTGTGGAAAAACCACTTTTTGCACTTGTGTTAGTGTTGAAAAACCACTTTTCGCACTTATGTTAGTGTTGAAAAACCACTTTTCGCACTGTGTTGGTGCAGGCACTGTGTTGTGTTGGTGCAGGAAACCACTTTTGCACTTGTGTTGGTGCAGGAAACCACTTTTGCACTTGTATTAGCGTGGAAAAAACACTTTTTGCACTTGTGATAGTGTTGAAAAACCACTTTTCGCACTTGTGTTAGTGTTTAAAAACCACTTTTCGCACTTGTGTTGGTGCAGGAAACCACTTTTGCACTTGTATTAGTGTAGAAAAACCACTTTTCGCACTTGTGTTAGTGTTGAAAAACCACTTTTCGCACTTGTGTTGGTGCAGGAAACCACTTTTGCACTTGTATTAGTGTGGAAAAACCACTTTTCGCACTTGTGTTAGTGTTGAAAAACCACTTTTCGCACTTGTGTTAGTGTTGAAAAACCACTTTTTGCTCTTGTGATAGTGTTGAAAAACCACTTTTCGCACTTGTGTTAGTGTTGAAAAACCACTTTTCGCACTTGTGTTGGTGCAGGAAACCACTTTTGCACTTATATTAGTGTGGAAAAACCACTTTTTGCACTTGTGATAGTGTTGAAACCCCACTTTTCGCACATGTGTTAGTGAAGGAAACCACTTTTCGCACTTGTGTTGATGCAGGAAACCACTTTTGCACTTGTATTAGTGTGGAAAAAACACTTTTTGCACTTGTGATAGTGTTGAAAAACCACTTCTCGCACTTGTGTTAGTGTTGAAAAAGCCACTTTTCGCACTTGTGTTGGTGCAGGAAACCACTTTTGCACTTGTATTAGTGTGAAAAAAACACTTTTTGCACTTGTGTTAGTGTTGAAAAACCACTTTTGCACTTGTATTAGTGTTGAAAAACCACTTTTTGCACTTGTGTTAGTGTTGAAAAACCACTTTTGCACTTGTATTAGTGTGAAAAAAACACTTTTTGCACTTGTGATAGTGTTGAAAAAACACTTTTCGCACTTGTGTTAGTGTTTAAAAACCACTTTTCGCACTTGTGTTGGTGCAGGAAACCACTTTTGCACTTGTATTAGTGTAGAAAAACCACTTTTTGCACTTGTGTTAGTGTTGAAAAACCACTTTTCGCACTTGTGTTGGTGCAGGAAACCACGTTTGCACTTGTATTAGTGTGGAAAAACCACTTTTCGCACTTGTGTTAGTGTTGAAAAACCACTTTTCGCACTTGTGTTAGTGTTGAAAAACCACTTTTTGCTCTTGTGATAGTGTTGAAAAACCACTTTTCGCACTTGTGTTAGTGTTGAAAAACCACTTTTCGCACTTGTGTTGGTGCAGGAAACCACTTTTGCACTTATATTAGTGTGGAAAAACCACTTTTTGCACTTGTGATAGTGTTGAAACCCCACTTTTCGCACATGTGTTAGTGAAGGAAACCACTTTTCGCACTTGTGTTGATGCAGGAAACCACTTTTGCACTTGTATTAGTGTGGAAAAAACACTTTTTGCACTTGTGATAGTGTTGAAAAACCACTTCTCGCACTTGTGTTAGTGTTGAAAAAGCCACTTTTCGCACTTGTGTTGGTGCAGGAAACCACTTTTGCACTTGTATTAGTGTGAAAAAAACACTTTTTGCACTTGTGTTAGTGTTGAAAAACCACTTTTGCACTTGTATTAGTGTGAAAAAAACACTTTTTGCACTTGTGTTAGTGTTGAAAAACCACTTTTGCACTTGTATTAGTGTGAAAAAAACACTTTTTGCACTTGTGTTAGTGTTGAAAAACCACTTTTGCACTTGTATTAGTGTGAAAAAAACACTTTTTGCACTTGTGATAGTGTTGAAAAACCACTTTTCGCACTTGTGTTAGTGTTTAAAAACCACTTTTCGCACTTGTGTTGGTGCAGGAAACCACTTTTGCACTTGTATTAGTGTAGAAAAACCACTTTTCGCACTTGTGTTAGTGTTGAAAAACCACTTTTCGCACTTGTGTTGGTGCAGGAAACCACTTTTGCACTTGTATTAGTGTGGAAAAACCACTTTTCGCACTTGTGTTAGTGTTGAAAAACCACTTTTCGCACTTGTGTTAGTGTTGAAAAACCACTTTTTGCTCTTGTGATAGTGTTGAAAAACCACTTTTCGCACTTGTGTTAGTGTTGAAAAACCACTTTTCGCACTTGTGTTGGTGCAGGAAACCACTTTTGCACTTATATTAGTGTGGAAAAACCACTTTTTGCACTTGTGATAGTGTTGAAACCCCACTTTTCGCACATGTGTTAGTGAAGGAAACCACTTTTCGCACTTGTGTTGATGCAGGAAACCACTTTTGCACTTGTATTAGTGTGGAAAAAACACTTTTTGCACTTGTGATAGTGTTGAAAAACCACTTCTCGCACTTGTGTTAGTGTTGAAAAAGCCACTTTTCACACTTGTGTTGGTGCAGGAAACCACTTTTGCACTTGTATTAGTGTGAAAAAAAACACTTTTTGCACTTGTGTTAGTGTTGAAAAACCACTTTTGCACTTGTATTAGTGTTGAAAAACCACTTTTTGCACTTGTGTTAGTGTTGAAAAACCACTTTTGCACTTGTATTAGTGTGAAAAAAACACTTTTTGCACTTGTGATAGTGTTGAAAAAACACTTTTCGCACTTGTGTTAGTGTTGAAAAACCACTTTTCGCACTTGTGTTGGTGCAGGAAACCACTTTTGCACTTGTATTAGTGTGGAAAAACCACTTTTTGCACTTGTGTTAGTGTTGAAAAACCACTTTTCGCACTTATGTTAGTGTTGAAAAACCACTTTTCGCACTGTGTTGGTGCAGGCACTGTGTTGTGTTGGTGCAGGAAACCACTTTTGCACTTGTGTTGGTGCAGGAAACCACTTTTGCACTTGTATTAGTGTGGAAAAAACACTTTTTGCACTTGTGATAGTGTTGAAAAACCACTTCTCGCACTTGTGTTAGTGTTGAAAAACCACTTCTCGCACTTGTGTTAGTGTTGAAAATCCACTTTTCGCACTTGTGTTGGTGCAGGAAACCACTTTTGCACTTGTATTAGTGTGAAAAAAACACTTTTTGCACTTGTGATAGTGTTGAAAAACCACTTTTCGCACTTGTGTTTGTGTTGAAAAACCACTTTTGCACTTGTATTAGTGTGAAAAAAACACTTTTTGCACTTGTGATAGTGTTGAAAAAACACTTTTCGCACTTGTGTTAGTGTTGAAAAACCACTTTTCGCACTTGTGTTGGTGCAGGAAACCACTTTTGCACTTGTTTTAGTGTGGAAAAACCACTTTTCGCACTTGTGTTAGTGTTGAAAAACCACTTTTCGCACTTGTATTAGTGTTGAAAAACCACTTTTCGCACTTGTGTTGGTGCAGGAAACCACTTTTGCACTTGTATTAGTGTGGGAAAAACACTTTTTGCACTTGTGATAGTGTTGAAAAACCACTTTTCGCACTTGTGTTGGTGCAGGAAACCACTTTTGCACTTGTATTAGTGTGGAAAAACCACTTTTCGCACTTGTGTTAGTGTGGAAAAAACACTTTTTGCACTTGTGATGGTGTTGAAAAACCACTTTTCGCACTTGTGTTAGTGTTGAAAAACCACTTTTCGCACTTGTGTTGGTGCAGGAAACCACTTTTGCACTTGTATTAGTGTGGAAAAACCACTTTTCGCACTTGTGTTAGTGTTGAAAAACCACTTTTCGCACTTGTGTTAGTTTTGAAAAACCACTTTTCGCACCTGTGATAGTGTTGAAAAACCACTTTTCGCACTTGTGTTGGTGCAGGGAACCACTTTTGCACTTGTATTAGTGTGGAAAAAACACTTTTTGCACTTGTGATAGTGTTGAAAAACCACTTTTCGCACTTGTGTTAGTGTTGAAAAACCACTTTTCGCACTTGTGTTAGTGTTGAAAAACCACTTTTCGCACTTGTGTTGGTGCAGGAAACCACTTTTGCACTTGTATTAGTGTGGAAAAAACACTTTTTGCACTTGTGATAGTGTTGAAAAACCACTTTTCGCACTTGTGTTAATGTTGAAAAACCACTTTTCGCACTTGTGTTGGTGCAGGAAACCACTTTTGCACTTGTATTAGTGTGGAAAAACCACTTTTCGCACTTGTGTTAGTGTTGAAAAACCACTTTTTGCATTTGTGTTAGTGTTGAAAAACCACTTTTCGCACTTATGTTGGTGCAGGAAACCACTTTTGCACTTCTATTAGTGTGGAAAAAACACTTTTTGCACTTGTGATAGTGTTGAAAAACCACTTTTCGCACTTGTGTTAGTGTTGAAAAACCACTTTTCGCACTTGTGTTGGTGCAGGAAACCACTTTTGCACTTGTATTAGTGTGGAAAAACCACTTTTCGCACTTGTGTTAGTGTTGAAAAACCACTTTTCGCACTTGTGTTAGTGTTGAAAAACCACTTTTCGCACTTGTGTTAGTGTTGAAAAACCACTTTTCGCACTTGTTTTGGTGCAGGAAACCACTTTTGCACTTGTATTAGTGTGGAAAAACACTTTTTGCACTTGTGATAGTGTTGAAAAACCACTTTTCGCACTTGTGTTAGTGTTGAAAAACCACTTTTCGCACTTGTGTTGGTGCAGGAAACCACTTTTGCACTTGTATTAGTGTGGAAAAACCACTTTTTGCACTTGTGATAGTGTTGAAAACCCACTTTTCGCACATGTGTTAGTGAAGGAAACCACTTTCCGCACGTGTGTTGGTGCAGGAAACCACTTTTGCACTTGTGATAATGTTGAAAAACCACTTTTCGCACTTGTGTTAGTGTTGAAAAACCACTTTTCGCACTTGTGTTAGTGTTGAAAAACCACTTTTCGCACGTGTGTTGGTGCAGGAAATCACTTTTGCACTTGTATTAGTGTGGAAAAACCACTTTTTGCACTTGTGATAGTGTTGAAAACCCACTTTTCACACATGTGTTAGTGAAGGAAACCACTTTTCACACTTATGTTGATGCAGGAAACCACTTTTGCACTTGTATTAGTGTGGAAAAAACACTTTTTGCACTTGTGATAGTGTTGAAAAACCACTTTTCGCACTTGTGTTAGTGTTGAAAATCCACTTTTCGCACTTGTGTTGGTGCAGGAAACCACTTTTGCACTTGTATTAGTGTGGAAAATACACTTTTTGCACTTGTGATAGTGTTGAAAAACCACTTTTCGCACTTGTGTTAGTGTTGAAAAACCACTTTTCGCACTTGTGTTAGTGTTGAAAAAACACTTTTCGCACTTGTGTTGGTGCAGGAAACCACTTTTGCACTTGTATTAGTGTGGAAAAACCACTTTTCGCACTTGTGTTAGTGTGGAAAAAACACTTTTTGCACTTGTGATAGTGTTGAAAAACCACTTTTCGCACTTGTGTTAGTGTTGAAAAACCACTTTTCGCACTTGTGTTGGTGCAGGAAACCACTTTTGCACTTGTATTAGTGTGGCAAAACCACTTTTCGCACTTGTGTTAGTGTTGAAAAACCACTTTTCGCACTTGTGTTAGTTTTGAAAAACCACTTTTTGCACTTGTGTTAGTGTTGAAAAACCACTTTTCGCACTTGTGTTGGTGCAGGAAACCACTTTTGCACTTGTATTAGTGTGGAAAAAACACTTTTTGTACTTGTGATAGTGTTGAAAAACCACTTTTCGCACTTGTGTTAGTGTTGAAAAACCACTTTTCGCACTTGTGTTAGTTTTGAAAAACCACTTTTCGCACCTGTGATAGTGTTGAAAAACCACTTTTCGCACTTGTGTTGGTGCAGGGAACCACTTTTGCACTTGTATTAGTGTGGAAAAAACACTTTTTGCACTTGTGATAGTGTTGAAAAACCACTTTTCGCACTTGTGTTAGTGTTGAAAAACCACTTTTCGCACTTGTGTTAGTGTTGAAAAACCACTTTTCGCACTTGTGTTGGTGCAGGAAACCACTTTTGCACTTGTATTAGTGTGGAAAAAACACTTTTTGCACTTGTGATAGTGTTGAAAAACCACTTTTCACACTTGTGTTAATGTTGAAAAACCACTTTTCGCACTTGTGTTGGTGCAGGAAACCACTTTTGCACTTGTATTAGTGTGGAAAAACCACTTTTCGCACTTGTGTTAGTGTTGAAAAACCACTTTTCGCACTTGTGTTAGTGTTGAAAAACCACTTTTCGCACTTATGTTGGTGCAGGAAACCACTTTTGCACTTCTATTAGTGTGGAAAAAACACTTTTTGCACTTGTGATAGTGTTGAAAAACCACTTTTCGCACTTGTGTTAGTGTTGAAAAACCACTTTTCGCACTTGTGTTGGTGCAGGAAACCACTTTTGCACTTGTATTAGTGTGGAAAAACCACTTTTCGCACTTGTGTTAGTGTTGAAAAACCACTTTTCGCACTTGTGTTAGTGTTGAAAAACCACTTTTCGCACTTGTGTTAGTGTTGAAAAACCACTTTTCGCACTTGTTTTGGTGCAGGAAACCACTTTTGCACTTGTATTAGTGTGGAAAAACACTTTTTGCACTTGTGATAGTGTTGAAAAACCACTTTTCGCACTTGTGTTAGTGTTGAAAAACCACTTTTCGCACTTGTGTTGGTGCAGGAAACCACTTTTGCACTTGTATTAGTGTGGAAAAACCACTTTTTGCACTTGTGATAGTGTTGAAAACCCACTTTTCGCACATGTGTTAGTGAAGGAAACCACTTTCCGCACGTGTGTTGGTGCAGGAAACCACTTTTGCACTTGTGATAATGTTGAAAAACCACTTTTCGCACTTGTGTTAGTGTTGAAAAACCACTTTTCGCACTTGTGTTAGTGTTGAAAAACCACTTTTCGCACGTGTGTTGGTGCAGGAAATCACTTTTGCACTTGTATTAGTGTGGAAAAACCACTTTTTGCACTTGTGATAGTGTTGAAAACCCACTTTTCACACATGTGTTAGTGAAGGAAACCACTTTTCGCACTTATGTTGATGCAGGAAACCACTTTTGCACTTGTATTAGTGTGGAAAAAACACTTTTTGCACTTGTGATAGTGTTGAAAAACCACTTTTCGCACTTGTGTTAGTGTTGAAAATCCACTTTTCGCACTTGTGTTGGTGCAGGAAACCACTTTTGCACTTGTATTAGTGTGGAAAATACACTTTTTGCACTTGTGATAGTGTTGAAAAACCACTTTTCGCACTTGTGTTAGTGTTGAAAAACCACTTTTCGCACTTGTGTTAGTGTTGAAAAAACACTTTTCGCACTTGTGTTGGTGCAGGAAACCACTTTTGCACTTGTATTAGTGTGGAAAAACCACTTTTCGCACTTGTGTTAGTGTGGAAAAAACACTTTTTGCACTTGTGATAGTGTTGAAAAACCACTTTTCGCACTTGTGTTAGTGTTGAAAAACCACTTTTCGCACTTGTGTTGGTGCAGGAAACCACTTTTGCACTTGTATTAGTGTGGCAAAACCACTTTTCGCACTTGTGTTAGTGTTGAAAAACCACTTTTCGCACTTGTGTTAGTTTTGAAAAACCACTTTTTGCACTTGTGTTAGTGTTGAAAAACCACTTTTCGCACTTGTGTTGGTGCAGGAAACCACTTTTGCACTTGTATTAGTGTGGAAAAAACACTTTTTGTACTTGTGATAGTGTTGAAAAACCACTTTTCGCACTTGTGTTCGTGTTGAAAAACCACTTTTCGCACTTGTGTTAGTGTTGAAAAACCACTTTTCGCACTTGTGTTGGTGCAGGAAATCACTTTTGCACTTGTATTAGTGTGGAAAAAACACTTTTTGCACTTGTGATAGTGTTGAAAAACCACTTTTCGCACTTGTGTTAATGTTGAAAAACCACTTTTCGCACTTGTGTTGGTGCAGGAAACCACTTTTGCACTTGTATTAGTGTGGAAAAACCACTTTTCGCACTTGTGTTAGTGTTGAAAAACCACTTTTCGCACTTGTGTTAGTGTTGAAAAACCACTTTTCGCACTTGTGTTGGTGCAGGAAACCACTTTTGCACTTCTATTAGTGTGGAAAAAACACTTTTTGCACTTGTGATAGTGTTGAAAAACCACTTTTCGCACTTGTGTTAGTGTTGAAAAACCACTTTTCGTTCTTGTGTTGGTGCAGGAAACCACTTTTGCACTTGTATTAGTGTGGAAAAACCACTTTTCGCACTTGTGTTAGTGTTGAAAAACCACTTTTCGCACTTGTGTTAGTGTTGAAAAACCACTTTTCGCACTTGTGTTAGTGTTGAAAAACCACTTTTCGCACTTGTGTTGGTACAGGAAACCACTTTTGCACTTGTATTAGTGTGGCAAAACCACTTTTTGCACTTGTGATAGTGTTGAAAACCCACTTTTCGCACATGTGTTAGTGAAGGAAACCACTTTTCGCACTTGTGTTGGTGCAGGAAACCACTTTTGCACTTGTATTAGTGTGGAAAAAACACTTTTTGCACTTGTGATAGTGTTGAAAAACCACTTCTCGCACTTGTGTTAGTGTTGAAAATCCACTTTTCGCACTTGTGTTGGTGCAGGAAACCACTTTTGCACTTGTATTAGTGTGAAAAAAACACTTTTTGCACTTGTGATAGTGTTGAAAAACCACTTTTCGCACTTGTGTTAGTGTTGAAAAACCACTTTTGCACTTGTATTAGTGTGAAAAAAAAACACTTTTTGCACTTGTGATAGTGTTGAAAAAACACTTTTCGCACTTGTGTTAGTGTTGAAAAACCACTTTTCGCACTTGTGTTGGTGCAGGAAACCACTTTTGCACTTGTATTAGTGTGGAAAAACCACTTTTCGCACTTGTGTTAGTGTTGAAAAACCACTTTTCGCACTTGTGTTAGTGTTGAAAAACCACTTTTCGCACTTGTGTTGCTGCAGGAAACCACTTTTGCACTTGTATTAGTGTGGGAAAAACACTTTTCGCACTTGTGTTAGTGTTGAAAAACCACTTTTCGCACTTGTGTTGGTGCAGGACACCACTTTTGCACTTGTATTATTGTGGAAAAACCACTTTTCGCACTTGTGTTAGTGTTGAAAAACCACTTTTCGCACTTGTGTTAGTGTTGAAAAACCACTTTTCGCACCTGTGTTAGTGTTGAAAAACCACTTTTTGCACTTGTGTTGGTGCAGGAAACCACTTTTGCACTTGTATTAGTGTGGAAAAAACACTTTTCGCACTTATGTTAGTGTTGAAAAACCACTTTTCGCACTTGTGTTAGTGTTTAAAAACCACTTTTCGCACTTGTGTTGGTGCAGGAAACCACTTTTGCACTTGTATTAGTGTAGAAAAACCACTTTTCGCACTTGTGTTAGTGTTGAAAAACCACTTTTCGCACTTGTGTTAGTGTTGAAAAACCACTTTTCGCACGTGTGTTGGTGCAGGAAATCACTTTTGCACTTGTATTAGTGTGGAAAAACCACTTTTTGCACTTGTGATAGTGTTGAAAACCCACTTTTCACACATGTGTTAGTGAAGGAAACCACTTTTCGCACTTATGTTGATGCAGGAAACCACTTTTGCACTTGTATTAGTGTGGAAAAAACACTTTTTGCACTTGTGATAGTGTTGAAAAACCACTTTTCGCACTTGTGTTAGTGTTGAAAATCCACTTTTCGCACTTGTGTTGGTGCAGGAAACCACTTTTGCACTTGTATTAGTGTGGAAAATACACTTTTTGCACTTGTGATAGTGTTGAAAAACCACTTTTCGCACTTGTGTTAGTGTTGAAAAACCACTTTTCGCACTTGTGTTAGTGTTGAAAAAACACTTTTCGCACTTGTGTTGGTGCAGGAAACCACTTTTGCACTTGTATTAGTGTGGAAAAACCACTTTTCGCACTTGTGTTAGTGTGGAAAAAACACTTTTTGCACTTGTGATAGTGTTGAAAAACCACTTTTCGCACTTGTGTTAGTGTTGAAAAACCACTTTTCGCACTTGTGTTGGTGCAGGAAACCACTTTTGCACTTGTATTAGTGTGGCAAAACCACTTTTCGCACTTGTGTTAGTGTTGAAAAACCACTTTTCGCACTTGTGTTAGTTTTGAAAAACCACTTTTTGCACTTGTGTTAGTGTTGAAAAACCACTTTTCGCACTTGTGTTGGTGCAGGAAACCACTTTTGCACTTGTATTAGTGTGGAAAAAACACTTTTTGTACTTGTGATAGTGTTGAAAAACCACTTTTCGCACTTGTGTTCGTGTTGAAAAACCACTTTTCGCACTTGTGTTAGTGTTGAAAAACCACTTTTCGCACTTGTGTTGGTGCAGGAAACCACTTTTGCACTTGTATTAGTGTGGAAAAAACACTTTTTGCACTTGTGATAGTGTTGAAAAACCACTTTTCGCACTTGTGTTAATGTTGAAAAACCACTTTTCGCACTTGTGTTGGTGCAGGAAACCACTTTTGCACTTGTATTAGTGTGGAAAAACCACTTTTCGCACTTGTGTTAGTGTTGAAAAACCACTTTTCGCACTTGTGTTAGTGTTGAAAAACCACTTTTCGCACTTGTGTTGGTGCAGGAAACCACTTTTGCACTTCTATTAGTGTGGAAAAAACACTTTTTGCACTTGTGATAGTGTTGAAAAACCACTTTTCGCACTTGTGTTAGTGTTGAAAAACCACTTTTCGTTCTTGTGTTGGTGCAGGAAACCACTTTTGCACTTGTATTCGTGTGGAAAAACCACTTTTCGCACTTGTGTTAGTGTTGAAAAACCACTTTTCGCACTTGTGTTAGTGTTGAAAAACCACTTTTTGCACTTGTGTTAGTGTTGAAAAACCACTTTTCGCACTTGTGTTGGTGCAGGAAACCACTTTTGCACTTGTATTAGTGTGGCAAAACCACTTTTTGCACTTGTGATAGTGTTGAAAACCCACTTTTCGCACATGTGTTAGTGAAGGAAACCACTTTTTGCACTTGTGTTGGTGCAGGAAACCACTTTTGCACTTGTATTAGTGTGGAAAAAACACTTTTTGCACTTGTGATAGTGTTGAAAAACCACTTCTCGCACTTGTGTTAGTGTTGAAAATCCACTTTTCGCACTTGTGTTGGTGCAGGAAACCACTTTTGCACTTGTATTAGTGTGAAAAAAACACTTTTTGCACTTGTGATAGTGTTGAAAAACCACTTTTCGCACTTGTGTTAGTGTTGAAAAACCACTTTTGCACTTGTATTAGTGTGAAAAAAACACTTTTTGCACTTGTGATAGTGTTGAAAAAATACTTTTCGCACTTGTGTTAGTGTTGAAAAACCACTTTTTGCACTTGTGTTGGTGCAGGAAACCACTTTTGCACTTGTATTAGTGTGGAAAAACCACTTTTCGCACTTGTGTTAGTGTTGAAAAACCACTTTTCGCACTTGTGTTAGTGTTGAAAAACCACTTTTGCACTTGTATTAGTGTTGAAAAACCACTTTTTGCACTTGTGTTAGTGTTGAAAAACTACTTTTGCACTTGTATTAGTGTGAAAAAAACACTTTTTGCACTTCTGATAGTGTTGAAAAAACACTTTTCGCACTTGTGTTAGTGTTGAAAAACCACTTTTCGCACTTGTGTTGGTGCAGGAAACCACTTTTGCACTTGTATTAGTGTGGAAAAACCACTTTTTGCACTTGTGTTAGTGTTTAAAAACCACTTTTCGCACTTATGTTAGTGTTGAAAAACCACTTTTCGCACTGTGTTGGTGCAGGCACTGTGTTGTGTTGGTGCAGGAAACCACTTTTGCACTTGTGTTGGTGCAGGAAACCACTTTTGCACTTGTATTAGCGTGGAAAAAACACTTTTTGCACTTGTGATAGTGTTGAAAAACCACTTTTCGCACTTGTGTTAGTGTTTAAAAACCACTTTTCGCACTTGTGTTGGTGCAGGAAACCACTTTTGCACTTGTATTAGTGTAGAAAAACCACTTTTCGCACTTGTGTTAGTGTTGAAAAACCACTTTTCGCACTTGTGTTGGTGCAGGAAACCACTTTTGCACTTGTATTAGTGTGGAAAAACCACTTTTCGCACTTGTGTTAGTGTTGAAAAACCACTTTTCGCACTTGTGTTAGTGTTGAAAAACCACTTTTTGCTCTTGTGATAGTGTTGAAAAACCACTTTTCGCACTTGTGTTAGTGTTGAAAAACCACTTTTCGCACTTGTGTTGGTGCAGGAAACCACTTTTGCACTTATATTAGTGTGGAAAAACCACTTTTTGCACTTGTGATAGTGTTGAAACCCCACTTTTCGCACATGTGTTAGTGAAGGAAACCACTTTTCGCACTTGTGTTGATGCAGGAAACCACTTTTGCACTTGTATTAGTGTGGAAAAAACACTTTTTGCACTTGTGTTAGTGTTGAAAAACCACTTTTGCACTTGTATTAGTGTGAAAAAAACACTTTTTGCACTTGTGTTAGTGTTGAAAAACCACTTTTGCACTTGTATTAGTGTTGAAAAACCACTTTTTGCACTTGTGTTAGTGTTGAAAAACCACTTTTGCACTTGTATTAGTGTGAAAAAAACACTTTTTGCACTTGTGATAGTGTTGAAAAAACACTTTTCGCACTTGTGTTAGTGTTGAAAAACCACTTTTCGCACTTGTGTTGGTGCAGGAAACCACTTTTGCACTTGTATTAGTGTGGAAAAACCACTTTTTGCACTTGTGTTAGTGTTGAAAAACCACTTTTCGCACTTATGTTAGTGTTGAAAAACCACTTTTCGCACTGTGTTGGTGCAGGCACTGTGTTGTGTTGGTGCAGGAAACCACTTTTGCACTTGTGTTGGTGCAGGAAACCACTTTTGCACTTGTATTAGTGTGGAAAAAACACTTTTTGCACTTGTGATAGTGTTGAAAAACCACTTCTCGCACTTGTGTTAGTGTTGAAAAACCACTTCTCGCACTTGTGTTAGTGTTGAAAATCCACTTTTCGCACTTGTGTTGGTGCAGGAAACCACTTTTGCACTTGTATTAGTGTGAAAAAAACACTTTTTGCACTTGTGATAGTGTTGAAAAACCACTTTTCGCACTTGTGTTAGTGTTGAAAAACCACTTTTGCACTTGTATTAGTGTGAAAAAAACACTTTTTGCACTTGTGATAGTGTTGAAAAAACACTTTTCGCACTTGTGTTAGTGTTGAAAAACCACTTTTCGCACTTGTGTTGGTGCAGGAAACCACTTTTGCACTTGTATTAGTGTGGAAAAACCACTTTTCGCACTTGTGTTAGTGTTGAAAAACCACTTTTCGCACTTGTGTTAGTGTTGAAAAACCACTTTTCGCACTTGTGTTGGTGCAGGAAACCACTTTTGCACTTGTATTAGTGTGGGAAAAACACTTTTTGCACTTGTGATAGTGTTGAAAAACCACTTTTCGCACTTGTGTTGGTGCAGGAAACCACTTTTGCACTTGTATTAGTGTGGAAAAACCACTTTTCGCACTTGTGTTAGTGTGGAAAAAACACTTTTTGCACTTGTGATGGTGTTGAAAAACCACTTTTCGCACTTGTGTTAGTGTTGAAAAACCACTTTTCGCACTTGTGTTGGTGCAGGAAACCACTTTTGCACTTGTATTAGTGTGGAAAAACCACTTTTCGCACTTGTGTTAGTGTTGAAAAACCACTTTTCGCACTTGTGTTAGTTTTGAAAAACCACTTTTCGCACCTGTGATAGTGTTGAAAAACCACTTTTCGCACTTGTGTTGGTGCAGGGAACCACTTTTGCACTTGTATTAGTGTGGAAAAAACACTTTTTGCACTTGTGATAGTGTTGAAAAACCACTTTTCGCACTTGTGTTAGTGTTGAAAAACCACTTTTCGCACTTGTGTTAGTGTTGAAAAACCACTTTTCGCACTTGTGTTGGTGCAGGAAACCACTTTTGCACTTGTATTAGTGTGGAAAAAACATTTTTTGCACTTGTGATAGTGTTGAAAAACCACTTTTCGCACTTGTGTTAATGTTGAAAAACCACTTTTCGCACTTGTGTTGGTGCAGGAAACCACTTTTGCACTTGTATTAGTGTGGAAAAACCACTTTTCGCACTTGTGTTAGTGTTGAAAAACCACTTTTCGCACTTGTGTTAGTGTTGAAAAACCACTTTTCGCACTTATGTTGGTGCAGGAAACCACTTTTGCACTTCTATTAGTGTGGAAAAAACACTTTTTGCACTTGTGATAGTGTTGAAAAACCACTTTTCGCACTTGTGTTAGTGTTGAAAAACCACTTTTCGCACTTGTGTTGGTGCAGGAAACCACTTTTGCACTTGTATTAGTGTGGAAAAACCACTTTTCGCACTTGTGTTAGTGTTGAAAAACCACTTTTCGCACTTGTGTTAGTGTTGAAAAACCACTTTTCGCACTTGTGTTAGTGTTGAAAAACCACTTTTCGCACTTGTTTTGGTGCAGGAAACCACTTTTGCACTTGTATTAGTGTGGAAAAACCACTTTTCGCACTTGTGTTAGTGTTGAAAAACCACTTTTCGCACTTGTGATAGTGTTGAAAACCCACTTTTCACACATGTGTTAGTGAAGGAAACCACTTTTCGCACTTATGTTGATGCAGGAAACCACTTTTGCACTTGTATTAGTGTGGAAAAAACACTTTTTGCACTTGTGATAGTGTTGAAAAACCACTTTTCGCACTTGTGTTGGTGCAGGAAACCACTTTTGCACTTGTATTAGTGTTGAAAAACCACTTTTCGCACTTGTGTTAGTGTTGAAAAACCACTTTTCGCACTTGTGTTAGTGTTGAAAAACCACTTTTCGCACTTGTGTTAGTGTTGAAAAACCACTTTTCGCACTTGTGTTGGTGCAGGAAACCACTTTTGCACTTGTATTAGTGTGGAAAAACCACTTTTCGCACTTGTGTTAGTGTTGAAAAACCACTTTTCGCACTTGTGATAGTGTTGAAAACCCACTTTTCACACATGTGTTAGTGAAGGAAACCACTTTTCGCACTTATGTTGATGCAGGAAACCACTTTTGCACTTGTATTAGTGTGGAAAAAACACTTTTTGCACTTGTGATAGTGTTGAAAAACCACTTTTCGCACTTGTGTTAGTGTTGAAAATCCACTTTTCGCACTTGTGTTGGTGCAGGAAACCACTTTTGCACTTGTATTAGTGTGGAAAATACACTTTTTGCACTTGTGATAGTGTTGAAAAACCACTTTTCGCACTTGTGTTAGTGTTGAAAAACCACTTTTCGCACTTGTGTTAGTGTTGAAAAAACACTTTTCGCACTTGTGTTGGTGCAGGAAACCACTTTTGCACTTGTATTAGTGTGGAAAAACCACTTTTCGCACTTGTGTTAGTGTTGAAAAACCACTTTTCGCACTTGTGTTAGTGTTGAAAAACCACTTTTGCACTTGTATTAGTGTTGAAAAACCACTTTTTGCACTTGTGTTAGTGTTGAAAAACTACTTTTGCACTTGTATTAGTGTGAAAAAAACACTTTTTGCACTTCTGATAGTGTTGAAAAAACACTTTTCGCACTTGTGTTAGTGTTGAAAAACCACTTTTCGCACTTGTGTTGGTGCAGGAAACCACTTTTGCACTTGTATTAGTGTGGAAAAACCACTTTTTGCACTTGTGTTAGTGTTTAAAAACCACTTTTCGCACTTATGTTAGTGTTGAAAAACCACTTTTCGCACTGTGTTGGTGCAGGCACTGTGTTGTGTTGGTGCAGGAAACCACTTTTGCACTTGTGTTGGTGCAGGAAACCACTTTTGCACTTGTATTAGCGTGGAAAAAACACTTTTTGCACTTGTGATAGTGTTGAAAAACCACTTTTCGCACTTGTGTTAGTGTTTAAAAACCACTTTTCGCACTTGTGTTGGTGCAGGAAACCACTTTTGCACTTGTATTAGTGTAGAAAAACCACTTTTCGCACTTGTGTTAGTGTTGAAAAACCACTTTTCGCACTTGTGTTGGTGCAGGAAACCACTTTTGCACTTGTATTAGTGTGGAAAAACCACTTTTCGCACTTGTGTTAGTGTTGAAAAACCACTTTTCGCACTTGTGTTAGTGTTGAAAAACCACTTTTTGCTCTTGTGATAGTGTTGAAAAACCACTTTTCGCACTTGTGTTAGTGTTGAAAAACCACTTTTCGCACTTGTGTTGGTGCAGGAAACCACTTTTGCACTTATATTAGTGTGGAAAAACCACTTTTTGCACTTGTGATAGTGTTGAAACCCCACTTTTCGCACATGTGTTAGTGAAGGAAACCACTTTTCGCACTTGTGTTGATGCAGGAAACCACTTTTGCACTTGTATTAGTGTGGAAAAAACACTTTTTGCACTTGTGATAGTGTTGAAAAACCACTTCTCGCACTTGTGTTAGTGTTGAAAAAGCCACTTTTCGCACTTGTGTTGGTGCAGGAAACCACTTTTGCACTTGTATTAGTGTGAAAAAAACACTTTTTGCACTTGTGTTAGTGTTGAAAAACCACTTTTGCACTTGTATTAGTGTGAAAAAAACACTTTTTGCACTTGTGTTAGTGTTGAAAAACCACTTTTGCACTTGTATTAGTGTTGAAAAACCACTTTTTGCACTTGTGTTAGTGTTGAAAAACCACTTTTGCACTTGTATTAGTGTGAAAAAAACACTTTTTGCACTTGTGATAGTGTTGAAAAAACACTTTTCGCACTTGTGTTAGTGTTGAAAAACCACTTTTCGCACTTGTGTTGGTGCAGGAAACCACTTTTGCACTTGTATTAGTGTGGAAAAACCACTTTTTGCACTTGTGTTAGTGTTGAAAAACCACTTTTCGCACTTATGTTAGTGTTGAAAAACCACTTTTCGCACTGTGTTGGTGCAGGCACTGTGTTGTGTTGGTGCAGGAAACCACTTTTGCACTTGTGTTGGTGCAGGAAACCACTTTTGCACTTGTATTAGTGTGGAAAAAACACTTTTTGCACTTGTGATAGTGTTGAAAAACCACTTCTCGCACTTGTGTTAGTGTTGAAAAACCACTTCTCGCACTTGTGTTAGTGTTGAAAATCCACTTTTCGCACTTGTGTTGGTGCAGGAAACCACTTTTGCACTTGTATTAGTGTGAAAAAAACACTTTTTGCACTTGTGATAGTGTTGAAAAACCACTTTTCGCACTTGTGTTAGTGTTGAAAAACCACTTTTGCACTTGTATTAGTGTGAAAAAAACACTTTTTGCACTTGTGATAGTGTTGAAAAAACACTTTTCGCACTTGTGTTAGTGTTGAAAAACCACTTTTCGCACTTGTGTTGGTGCAGGAAACCACTTTTGCACTTGTATTAGTGTGGAAAAACCACTTTTCGCACTTGTGTTAGTGTTGAAAAACCACTTTTCGCACTTGTGTTAGTGTTGAAAAACCACTTTTCGCACTTGTGTTGGTGCAGGAAACCACTTTTGCACTTGTATTAGTGTGGGAAAAACACTTTTTGCACTTGTGATAGTGTTGAAAAACCACTTTTCGCACTTGTGTTGGTGCAGGAAACCACTTTTGCACTTGTATTAGTGTGGAAAAACCACTTTTCGCACTTGTGTTAGTGTGGAAAAAACACTTTTTGCACTTGTGATGGTGTTGAAAAACCACTTTTCGCACTTGTGTTAGTGTTGAAAAACCACTTTTCGCACTTGTGTTGGTGCAGGAAACCACTTTTGCACTTGTATTAGTGTGGAAAAACCACTTTTCGCACTTGTGTTAGTGTTGAAAAACCACTTTTCGCACTTGTGTTAGTTTTGAAAAACCACTTTTCGCACCTGTGATAGTGTTGAAAAACCACTTTTCGCACTTGTGTTGGTGCAGGGAACCACTTTTGCACTTGTATTAGTGTGGAAAAAACACTTTTTGCACTTGTGATAGTGTTGAAAAACCACTTTTCGCACTTGTGTTAGTGTTGAAAAACCACTTTTCGCACTTGTGTTAGTGTTGAAAAACCACTTTTCGCACTTGTGTTGGTGCAGGAAACCACTTTTGCACTTGTATTAGTGTGGAAAAAACATTTTTTGCACTTGTGATAGTGTTGAAAAACCACTTTTCGCACTTGTGTTAATGTTGAAAAACCACTTTTCGCACTTGTGTTGGTGCAGGAAACCACTTTTGCACTTGTATTAGTGTGGAAAAACCACTTTTCGCACTTGTGTTAGTGTTGAAAAACCACTTTTCGCACTTGTGTTAGTGTTGAAAAACCACTTTTCGCACTTATGTTGGTGCAGGAAACCACTTTTGCACTTCTATTAGTGTGGAAAAAACACTTTTTGCACTTGTGATAGTGTTGAAAAACCACTTTTCGCACTTGTGTTAGTGTTGAAAAACCACTTTTCGCACTTGTGTTGGTGCAGGAAACCACTTTTGCACTTGTATTAGTGTGGAAAAACCACTTTTCGCACTTGTGTTAGTGTTGAAAAACCACTTTTCGCACTTGTGTTAGTGTTGAAAAACCACTTTTCGCACTTGTGTTAGTGTTGAAAAACCACTTTTCGCACTTGTTTTGGTGCAGGAAACCACTTTTGCACTTGTATTAGTGTGGAAAAACCACTTTTCGCACTTGTGTTAGTGTTGAAAAACCACTTTTCGCACTTGTGATAGTGTTGAAAACCCACTTTTCACACATGTGTTAGTGAAGGAAACCACTTTTCGCACTTATGTTGATGCAGGAAACCACTTTTGCACTTGTATTAGTGTGGAAAAAACACTTTTTGCACTTGTGATAGTGTTGAAAAACCACTTTTCGCACTTGTGTTGGTGCAGGAAACCACTTTTGCACTTGTATTAGTGTTGAAAAACCACTTTTCGCACTTGTGTTAGTGTTGAAAAACCACTTTTCGCACTTGTGTTAGTGTTGAAAAACCACTTTTCGCACTTGTGTTAGTGTTGAAAAACCACTTTTCGCACTTGTGTTGGTGCAGGAAACCACTTTTGCACTTGTATTAGTGTGGAAAAACCACTTTTCGCACTTGTGTTAGTGTTGAAAAACCACTTTTCGCACTTGTGATAGTGTTGAAAACCCACTTTTCACACATGTGTTAGTGAAGGAAACCACTTTTCGCACTTATGTTGATGCAGGAAACCACTTTTGCACTTGTATTAGTGTGGAAAAAACACTTTTTGCACTTGTGATAGTGTTGAAAAACCACTTTTCGCACTTGTGTTAGTGTTGAAAATCCACTTTTCGCACTTGTGTTGGTGCAGGAAACCACTTTTGCACTTGTATTAGTGTGGAAAATACACTTTTTGCACTTGTGATAGTGTTGAAAAACCACTTTTCGCACTTGTGTTAGTGTTGAAAAACCACTTTTCGCACTTGTGTTAGTGTTGAAAAAACACTTTTCGCACTTGTGTTGGTGCAGGAAACCACTTTTGCACTTGTATTAGTGTGGAAAAACCACTTTTCGCACTTGTGTTAGTGTGGAAAAAACACTTTTTGCACTTGTGATAGTGTTGAAAAACCACTTTTCGCACTTGTGTTAGTGTTGAAAAACCACTTTTCGCACTTGTGTTGGTGCAGGAAACCACTTTTGCACTTGTATTAGTGTGGCAAAACCACTTTTCGCACTTGTGTTAGTGTTGAAAAACCACTTTTCGCACTTGTGTTAGTTTTGAAAAACCACTTTTTGCACTTGTGTTAGTGTTGAAAAACCACTTTTCGCACTTGTGTTGGTGCAGGAAACCACTTTTGCACTTGTATTAGTGTGGAAAAAACACTTTTTGTACTTGTGATAGTGTTGAAAAACCACTTTTCGCACTTGTGTTCGTGTTGAAAAACCACTTTTCGCACTTGTGTTAGTGTTGAAAAACCACTTTTCGCACTTGTGTTGGTGCAGGAAACCACTTTTGCACTTGTATTAGTGTGGAAAAAACACTTTTTGCACTTGTGATAGTGTTGAAAAACCACTTTTCGCACTTGTGTTAATGTTGAAAAACCACTTTTCGCACTTGTGTTGGTGCAGGAAACCACTTTTGCACTTGTATTAGTGTGGAAAAACCACTTTTCGCACTTGTGTTAGTGTTGAAAAACCACTTTTCGCACTTGTGTTAGTGTTGAAAAACCACTTTTCGCACTTGTGTTAGTGTTGAAAAACCACTTTTCGCACTTGTGTTAGTGTTGAAAAACCACTTTTCGCACTTGTGTTAGTGTTGAAAAACCACTTTTCGTTCTTGTGTTGGTGCAGGAAACCACTTTTGCACTTGTATTAGTGTGGAAAAACCACTTTTCGCACTTGTGTTAGTGTTGAAAAACCACTTTTCGCACTTGTGTTAGTGTTGAAAAACCACTTTTCGCACTTGTGTTAGTGTTGAAAAACCACTTTTCGCACTTGTGTTGGTGCAGGAAACCACTTTTGCACTTGTATTAGTGTGGCAAAACCACTTTTTGCACTTGTGATAGTGTTGAAAACCCACTTTTCGCACATGTGTTAGTGAAGGAAACCACTTTTCGCACTTGTGTTGGTGCAGGAAACCACTTTTGCACTTGTATTAGTGTGGAAAAAACACTTTTTGCACTTGTGATAGTGTTGAAAAACCACTTCTCGCACTTGTGTTAGTGTTGAAAATCCACTTTTCGCACTTGTGTTGGTGCAGGAAACCACTTTTGCACTTGTATTAGTGTGAAAAAAACACTTTTTGCACTTGTGATAGTGTTGAAAAACCACTTTTCGCACTTGTGTTAGTGTTGAAAAACCACTTTTGCACTTGTATTAGTGTGAAAAAAACACTTTTTGCACTTGTGATAGTGTTGAAAAAACACTTTTCGCACTTGTGTTAGTGTTGAAAAACCACTTTTCGCACTTGTGTTGGTGCAGGAAACCACTTTTGCACTTGTATTAGTGTGGAAAAACCACTTTTCGCACTTGTGTTAGTGTTGAAAAACCACTTTTCGCACTTGTGTTAGTGTTGAAAAACCACTTTTCGCACTTGTGTTGGTGCAGGAAACCACTTTTGCACTTGTATTAGTGTGGGAAAAACACTTTTTGCACTTGTGATGGTGTTGAAAAACCACTTTTCGCACTTGTGTTAGTGTTGAAAAACCACTTTTCGCACTTGTGTTGGTGCAGGACACCACTTTTGCACTTGTATTATTGTGGAAAAACCACTTTTCGCACTTGTGTTAGTGTTGAAAAACCACTTTTCGCACTTGTGTTAGTGTTGAAAAACCACTTTTCGCACTTGTGTTAGTGTTGAAAAACCACTTTTTGCACTTGTGTTGGTGCAGGAAACCACTTTTGCACTTGTATTAGTGTGGAAAAAACACTTTTCGCACTTATGTTAGTGTTGAAAAACCACTTTTCGCACTTGTGTTGGTGCAGGAAACCACTTTTGCACTTGTATTAGTGTGGAAAAACCACTTTTCGCGCTTGTGTTAGTGTTGAAAAACCACTTTTCGCACTTGTGTTAGTGTTGAAAAACCACTTTTCGCACTTGTGTTAGTGTTGAAAAACCACTTTTCGCACTTGTTTTGGTGCAGGAAACCACTTTTGCACTTGTATTAGTGTGGAAAAACACTTTTTGCACTTGTGATAGTGTTGAAAAACCACTTTTCGCACTTGTGTTAGTGTTGAAAAACCACTTTTCGCACTTGTGTTGGTGCAGGAAACCACTTTTGCACTTGTATTAGTGTGGAAAAACCACTTTTTGCACTTGTGATAGTGTTGAAAACCCACTTTTCGCACATGTGTTAGTGAAGGAAACCACTTTCCGCACGTGTGTTGGTGCAGGAAACCACTTTTGCACTTGTGATAATGTTGAAAAACCACTTTTCGCACTTGTGTTAGTGTTGAAAAACCACTTTTCGCACTTGTGTTAGTGTTGAAAAACCACTTTTCGCACGTGTGTTGGTGCAGGAAATCACTTTTGCACTTGTATTAGTGTGGAAAAACCACTTTTTGCACTTGTGATAGTGTTGAAAACCCACTTTTCACACATGTGTTAGTGAAGGAAACCACTTTTCGCACTTATGTTGATGCAGGAAACCACTTTTGCACTTGTATTAGTGTGGAAAAAACACTTTTTGCACTTGTGATAGTGTTGAAAAACCACTTTTCGCACTTGTGTTAGTGTTGAAAATCCACTTTTCGCACTTGTGTTGGTGCAGGAAACGACTTTTGCACTTGTATTAGTGTGGAAAATACACTTTTTGCACTTGTGATAGTGTTGAAAAACCACTTTTCGCACTTGTGTTAGTGTTGAAAAACCACTTTTCGCACTTGTGTTAGTGTTGAAAAAACACTTTTCGCACTTGTGTTGGTGCAGGAAACCACTTTTGCACTTGTATTAGTGTGGAAAAACCACTTTTCGCACTTGTGTTAGTGTGGAAAAAACACTTTTTGCACTTGTGATAGTGTTGAAAAACCACTTTTCGCACTTGTGTTAGTGTTGAAAAACCACTTTTCGCACTTGTGTTGGTGCAGGAAACCACTTTTGCACTTGTATTAGTGTGGCAAAACCACTTTTCGCACTTGTGTTAGTGTTGAAAAACCACTTTTCGCACTTGTGTTAGTTTTGAAAAACCACTTTTTGCACTTGTGTTAGTGTTGAAAAACCACTTTTCGCACTTGTGTTGGTGCAGGAAACCACTTTTGCACTTGTATTAGTGTGGAAAAAACACTTTTTGTACTTGTGATAGTGTTGAAAAACCACTTTTCGCACTTGTGTTCATGTTGAAAAACCACTTTTCGCACTTGTGTTAGTGTTGAAAAACCACTTTTCGCCCTTGTGTTGGTGCAGGAAACCACTTTTGCACTTGTATTAGTGTGGAAAAAACACTTTTTGCACTTGTGATAGTGTTGAAAAACCACTTTTCGCACTTGTGTTAATGTTGAAAAACCACTTTTCGCACTTGTGTTGGTGCAGGAAACCACTTTTGCACTTGTATTAGTGTGGAAAAACCACTTTTCGCACTTGTGTTAGTGTTGAAAAACCACTTTTCGCACTTGTGTTAGTGTTGAAAAACCACTTTTCGCACTTGTGTTAGTGTTGAAAAACCACTTTTGCACTTGTATTAGTGTTGAAAAACCACTTTTTGCACTTGTGTTAGTGTTGAAAAACTACTTTTGCACTTGTATTAGTGTGAAAAAAACACTTTTTGCACTTGTGATAGTGTTGAAAAAACACTTTTCGCACTTGTGTTAGTGTTGAAAAACCACTTTTCGCACTTGTGTTGGTGCAGGAAACCACTTTTGCACTTGTATTAGTGTGGAAAAACCACTTTTTGCACTTGTGTTAGTGTTTAAAAACCACTTTTCGCACTTATGTTAGTGTTGAAAAACCACTTTTCGCACTGTGTTGGTGCAGGCACTGTGTTGTGTTGGTGCAGGAAACCACTTTTGCACTTGTGTTGGTGCAGGAAACCACTTTTGCACTTGTATTAGCGTGGAAAAAACACTTTTTGCACTTGTGATAGTGTTGAAAAACCACTTTTCGCACTTGTGTTAGTGTTTAAAAACCACTTTTCGCACTTGTGTTGGTGCAGGAAACCACTTTTGCACTTGTATTAGTGTAGAAAAACCACTTTTCGCACTTGTGTTAGTGTTGAAAAACCACTTTTCGCACTTGTGTTGGTGCAGGAAACCACTTTTGCACTTGTATTAGTGTGGAAAAACCACTTTTCGCACTTGTGTTAGTGTTGAAAAACCACTTTTCGCACTTGTGTTAGTGTTGAAAAACCACTTTTTGCTCTTGTGATAGTGTTGAAAAACCACTTTTCGCACTTGTGTTAGTGTTGAAAAACCACTTTTCGCACTTGTGTTGGTGCAGGAAACCACTTTTGCACTTATATTAGTGTGGAAAAACCACTTTTTGCACTTGTGATAGTGTTGAAACCCCACTTTTCGCACATGTGTTAGTGAAGGAAACCACTTTTCGCACTTGTGTTGATGCAGGAAACCACTTTTGCACTTGTATTAGTGTGGAAAAAACACTTTTTGCACTTGTGATAGTGTTGAAAAACC
Organism: Myxine glutinosa; assembly: GCF_964187855.1. NCBI lineage: Eukaryota > Metazoa > Chordata > Myxini > Myxiniformes > Myxinidae > Myxine > Myxine glutinosa. Next base: position 180,071 of record NW_027616608.1, on the reverse strand, counting down.
ACTTCTCGCACTTGTGTTAGTGTTGAAAAAGCCACTTTTCGCACTTGTGTTGGTGCAGGAAACCACTTTTGCACTTGTATTAGTGTGAAAAAAACACTTTTTGCACTTGTGTTAGTGTTGAAAAACCACTTTTGCACTTGTATTAGTGTGAAAAAAACACTTTTTGCACTTGTGTTAGTGTTGAAAAACCACTTTTGCACTTGTATTAGTGTTGAAAAACCACTTTTTGCACTTGTGTTAGTGTTGAAAAACCACTTTTGCACTTGTATTAGTGTGAAAAAAACACTTTTTGCACTTGTGATAGTGTTGAAAAAACACTTTTCGCACTTGTGTTAGTGTTGAAAAACCACTTTTCGCACTTGTGTTGGTGCAGGAAACCACTTTTGCACTTGTATTAGTGTGGAAAAACCACTTTTTGCACTTGTGTTAGTGTTGAAAAACCACTTTTCGCACTTATGTTAGTGTTGAAAAACCACTTTTCGCACTGTGTTGGTGCAGGCACTGTGTTGTGTTGGTGCAGGAAACCACTTTTGCACTTGTGTTGGTGCAGGAAACCACTTTTGCACTTGTATTAGTGTGGAAAAAACACTTTTTGCACTTGTGATAGTGTTGAAAAACCACTTCTCGCACTTGTGTTAGTGTTGAAAAACCACTTCTCGCACTTGTGTTAGTGTTGAAAATCCACTTTTCGCACTTGTGTTGGTGCAGGAAACCACTTTTGCACTTGTATTAGTGTGAAAAAAACACTTTTTGCACTTGTGATAGTGTTGAAAAACCACTTTTCGCACTTGTGTTAGTGTTGAAAAACCACTTTTGCACTTGTATTAGTGTGAAAAAAACACTTTTTGCACTTGTGATAGTGTTGAAAAAACACTTTTCGCACTTGTGTTAGTGTTGAAAAACCACTTTTCGCACTTGTGTTGGTGCAGGAAACCACTTTTGCACTTGTATTAGTGTGGAAAAACCACTTTTCGCACTTGTGTTAGTGTTGAAAAACCACTTTTCGCACTTGTGTTAGTGTTGAAAAACCACTTTTCGCACTTGTGTTGGTGCAGGAAACCACTTTTGCACTTGTATTAGTGTGGGAAAAACACTTTTTGCACTTGTGATAGTGTTGAAAAACCACTTTTCGCACTTGTGTTGGTGCAGGAAACCACTTTTGCACTTGTATTAGTGTGGAAAAACCACTTTTCGCACTTGTGTTAGTGTGGAAAAAACACTTTTTGCACTTGTGATGGTGTTGAAAAACCACTTTTCGCACTTGTGTTAGTGTTGAAAAACCACTTTTCGCACTTGTGTTGGTGCAGGAAACCACTTTTGCACTTGTATTAGTGTGGAAAAACCACTTTTCGCACTTGTGTTAGTGTTGAAAAACCACTTTTCGCACTTGTGTTAGTTTTGAAAAACCACTTTTCGCACCTGTGATAGTGTTGAAAAACCACTTTTCGCACTTGTGTTGGTGCAGGGAACCACTTTTGCACTTGTATTAGTGTGGAAAAAACACTTTTTGCACTTGTGATAGTGTTGAAAAACCACTTTTCGCACTTGTGTTAGTGTTGAAAAACCACTTTTCGCACTTGTGTTAGTGTTGAAAAACCACTTTTCGCACTTGTGTTGGTGCAGGAAACCACTTTTGCACTTGTATTAGTGTGGAAAAAACACTTTTTGCACTTGTGATAGTGTTGAAAAACCACTTTTCGCACTTGTGTTAATGTTGAAAAACCACTTTTCGCACTTGTGTTGGTGCAGGAAACCACTTTTGCACTTGTATTAGTGTGGAAAAACCACTTTTCGCACTTGTGTTAGTGTTGAAAAACCACTTTTCGCACTTGTGTTAGTGTTGAAAAACCACTTTTCGCACTTATGTTGGTGCAGGAAACCACTTTTGCACTTCTATTAGTGTGGAAAAAACACTTTTTGCACTTGTGATAGTGTTGAAAAACCACTTTTCGCACTTGTGTTAGTGTTGAAAAACCACTTTTCGCACTTGTGTTGGTGCAGGAAACCACTTTTGCACCAGTATTAGTGTGGAAAAACCACTTTTCGCACTTGTGTTAGTGTTGAAAAACCACTTTTCGCACTTGTGTTAGTGTTGAAAAACCACTTTTCGCACTTGTGTTAGTGTTGAAAAAGCACTTTTCGCACTTGTTTTGGTGCAGGAAACCACTTTTGCACTTGTATTAGTGTGGAAAAACCACTTTTCGCACTTGTGTTAGTGTTGAAAAACCACTTTTCGCACTTGTGATAGTGTTGAAAACCCACTTTTCACACATGTGTTAGTGAAGGAAACCACTTTTCGCACTTATGTTGATGCAGGAAACCACTTTTGCACTTGTATTAGTGTGGAAAAAACACTTTTTGCACTTGTGATAGTGTTGAAAAACCACTTTTCGCACTTGTGTTGGTGCAGGAAACCACTTTTGCACTTGTATTAGTGTTGAAAAACCACTTTTCGCACTTGTGTTAGTGTTGAAAAACCACTTTTCGCACTTGTGTTAGTGTTGAAAAACCACTTTTCGCACTTGTGTTAGTGTTGAAAAACCACTTTTCGCACTTGTGTTGGTGCAGGAAACCACTTTTGCACTTGTATTAGTGTGGAAAAACCACTTTTCGCACTTGTGTTAGTGTTGAAAAACCACTTTTCGCACTTGTGATAGTGTTGAAAACCCACTTTTCACACATGTGTTAGTGAAGGAAACCACTTTTCGCACTTATGTTGATGCAGGAAACCACTTTTGCACTTGTATTAGTGTGGAAAAAACACTTTTTGCACTTGTGATAGTGTTGAAAAACCACTTTTCGCACTTGTGTTAGTGTTGAAAATCCACTTTTCGCACTTGTGTTGGTGCAGGAAACCACTTTTGCACTTGTATTAGTGTGGAAAATACACTTTTTGCACTTGTGATAGTGTTGAAAAACCACTTTTCGCACTTGTGTTAGTGTTGAAAAACCACTTTTCGCACTTGTGTTAGTGTTGAAAAAACACTTTTCGCACTTGTGTTGGTGCAGGAAACCACTTTTGCACTTGTATTAGTGTGGAAAAACCACTTTTCGCACTTGTGTTAGTGTGGAAAAAACACTTTTTGCACTTGTGATAGTGTTGAAAAACCACTTTTCGCACTTGTGTTAGTGTTGAAAAACCACTTTTCGCACTTGTGTTGGTGCAGGAAACCACTTTTGCACTTGTATTAGTGTGGCAAAACCACTTTTCGCACTTGTGTTAGTGTTGAAAAACCACTTTTCGCACTTGTGTTAGTTTTGAAAAACCACTTTTTGCACTTGTGTTAGTGTTGAAAAACCACTTTTCGCACTTGTGTTGGTGCAGGAAACCACTTTTGCACTTGTATTAGTGTGGAAAAAACACTTTTTGTACTTGTGATAGTGTTGAAAAACCACTTTTCGCACTTGTGTTCGTGTTGAAAAACCACTTTTCGCACTTGTGTTGGTGTTGAAAAACCACTTTTCGCACTGTGTTGGTGCAGGCACTGTGTTGTGTTGGTGCAGGACACCACTTTTGCACTTGTATTATTGTGGAAAAACCACTTTTCGCACTTGTGTTAGTGTTGAAAAACCACTTTTCGCACTTGTGTTAGTGTTGAAAAACCACTTTTCGCACTTGTGTTAGTGTTGAAAAACCACTTTTTGCACTTGTGTTGGTGCAGGAAACCACTTTTGCACTTGTATTAGTGTGGAAAAAACACTTTTCGCACTTATGTTAGTGTTGAAAAACCACTTTTCGCACTTGTGTTAGTGTTTAAAAACCACTTTTCGCACTTGTGTTGGTGCAGGAAACCACTTTTGCACTTGTATTAGTGTAGAAAAACCACTTTTCGCACTTGTGTTAGTGTTGAAAAACCACTTTTCGCACTTGTGTTGGTGCAGGAAACCACTTTTGCACTTGTATTAGTGTGGAAAAACCACTTTTCGCACTTGTGTTAGTGTTGAAAAACCACTTTTCGCACTTGTGTTGGTGCAGGAAACCACTTTTGCACTTGTATTAGTGTGGAAAAACCACATTTTGCACTTGTGTTAGTGTTGAAAAACCACTTTTCGCACTTGTGTTGGTGCAGGAAACCACTTTTGCACTTGTATTAGTGTGGAAAAACCACTTTTCGCACTTGTGTTAGTGTTGAAAAACCACTTTTTGCTCTTGTGATAGTGTTGAAAAACCACTTTTCGCACTTGTGTTAGTGTTGAAAAACCACTTTTCGCACTTGTGTTGGTGCAGGAAACCACTTTTGCACTTATATTAGTGTGGAAAAACCACTTTTTGCACTTGTGATAGTGTTGAAACCCCACTTTTCGCACATGTGTTAGTGAAGGAAACCACTTTTCGCACTTGTGTTGATGCAGGAAACCACTTTTGCACTTGTATTAGTGTGGAAAAAACACTTTTTGCACTTGTGATAGTGTTGAAAAACCACTTCTCGCACTTGTGTTAGTGTTGAAAAAGCCACTTTTCGCACTTGTGTTGGTGCAGGAAACCACTTTTGCACTTGTATTAGTGTGAAAAAAACACTTTTTGCACTTGTGTTAGTGTTGAAAAACCACTTTTGCACTTGTATTAGTGTGAAAAAAACACTTTTTGCACTTGTGTTAGTGTTGAAAAACCACTTTTGCACTTGTATTAGTGTTGAAAAACCACTTTTTGCACTTGTGTTAGTGTTGAAAAACTACTTTTGCACTTGTATTAGTGTGAAAAAAACACTTTTTGCACTTGTGATAGTGTTGAAAAAACACTTTTCGCACTTGTGTTAGTGTTGAAAAACCACTTTTCGCACTTGTGTTGGTGCAGGAAACCACTTTTGCACTTGTATTAGTGTGGAAAAACCACTTTTTGCACTTGTGTTGGTGCAGGAAACCACTTTTGCACTTGTATTAGTGTGAAAAAAACACTTTTTGCACTTGTGTTAGTGTTGAAAAACCACTTTTCGCACTTGTGTTAGTTTTGAAAAACCACTTTTTGCACTTGTGTTAGTGTTGAAAAACCACTTTTCGCACTTGTGTTGGTGCAGGAAACCACTTTTGCACTTGTATTAGTGTGGAAAAAACACTTTTTGTACTTGTGATAGTGTTGAAAAACCACTTTTCGCACTTGTGTTCGTGTTGAAAAACCACTTTTCGCACTTGTGTTGGTGTTGAAAAACCACTTTTCGCACTTGTGTTGGTGCAGGAAACCACTTTTGCACTTGTATTAGTGTGGAAAAAACACTTTTTGCACTTGTGATAGTGTTGAAAAACCACTTTTCGCACTTGTGTTAATGTTGAAAAACCACTTTTCGCACTTGTGTTGGTGCAGGAAACCACTTTTGCACTTGTATTAGTGTGGAAAAACCACTTTTCGCACTTGTGTTAGTGTTGAAAAACCACTTTTGCACTTGTATTAGTGTGGAAAAAACACTTTTTGTACTTGTGATAGTGTTGAAAAACCACTTTTCGCACTTGTGTTCGTGTTGAAAAACCACTTTTCGCACTTGTGTTGGTGTTGAAAAACCACTTTTCGCACTTGTGTTGGTGCAGGAAACCACTTTTGCACTTGTATTAGTGTGGAAAAAACACTTTTTGCACTTGTGATAGTGTTGAAAAACCACTTTTCGCACTTGTGTTAATGTTGAAAAACCACTTTTCGCACTTGTGTTGGTGCAGGAAACCACTTTTGCACTTGTATTAGTGTGGAAAAACCACTTTTCGCACTTGTGTTAGTGTTGAAAAACCACTTTTCGCACTTGTGTTAGTGTTGAAAAACCACTTTTCGCACTTGTGTTAGTGTTGAAAAACCACTTTTCGCACTTGTGTTAGTGTTGAAAAACCACTTTTCGCACTTGTGTTAGTGTTGAAAAACCACTTTTCGTTCTTGTGTTGGTGCAGGAAACCACTTTTGCACTTGTATTAGTGTGGAAAAACCACTTTTCGCACTTGTGTTAGTGTTGAAAAACCACTTTTCGCACTTGTGTTCGTGTTGAAAAACCACTTTTCGCACTTGTGTTGGTGTTGAAAAACCACTTTTCGCACTTGTGTTGGTGCAGGAAACCACTTTTGCACTTGTATTAGTGTGGAAAAAACACTTTTTGCACTTGTGATAGTGTTGAAAAACCACTTTTCGCACTTGTGTTAATGTTGAAAAACCACTTTTCGCACTTGTGTTGGTGCAGGAAACCACTTTTGCACTTGTATTAGTGTGGAAAAACCACTTTTCGCACTTGTGTTAGTGTTGAAAAACCACTTTTCGCACTTGTGTTAGTGTTGAAAAACCACTTTTCGCACTTGTGTTAGTGTTGAAAAACCACTTTTCGCACTTGTGTTAGTGTTGAAAAACCACTTTTCGCACTTGTGTTAGTGTTGAAAAACCACTTTTCGTTCTTGTGTTGGTGCAGGAAACCACTTTTGCACTTGTATTAGTGTGGAAAAACCACTTTTCGCACTTGTGTTAGTGTTGAAAAACCACTTTTCGCACTTGTGTTAGTGTTGAAAAACCACTTTTCGCACTTGTGTTAGTGTTGAAAAACCACTTTTTGCACTTGTGTTGGTGCAGGAAACCACTTTTGCACTTGTATTAGTGTGGAAAAACCACTTTTCGCACTTGTGTTAGTGTTGAAAAACCACTTTTCGCACTTGTGTTAGTGTTGAAAAACCACTTTTCGCACTTGTGTTAGTGTTGAAAAACCACTTTTCGCACTTGTGTTAGTGTTGAAAAACCACTTTTCGCACTTGTGTTAGTGTTGAAAAACCACTTTTCGTTCTTGTGTTGGTGCAGGAAACCACTTTTGCACTTGTATTAGTGTGGAAAAACCACTTTTCGCACTTGTGTTAGTGTTGAAAAACCACTTTTCGCACTTGTGTTAGTGTTGAAAAACCACTTTTCGCACTTGTGTTAGTGTTGAAAAACCACTTTTTGCACTTGTGTTGGTGCAGGAAACCACTTTTGCACTTGTATTAGTGTGGAAAAAACACTTTTCGCACTTATGTTAGTGTTGAAAAACCACTTTTCGCACTTGTGTTAGTGTTTAAAAACCACTTTTCGCACTTGTGTTGGTGCAGGAAACCACTTTTGCACTTGTATTAGTGTAGAAAAACCACTTTTCGCACTTGTGTTAGTGTTGAAAAACCACTTTTCGCACTTGTGTTGGTGCAGGAAACCACTTTTGCACTTGTATTAGTGTGGAAAAACCACTTTTCGCACTTGTGTTAGTGTTGAAAAACCACTTTTCGCACTTGTGTTGGTGCAGGAAACCACTTTTGCACTTGTATTAGTGTGGAAAAACCACATTTTGCACTTGTGTTAGTGTTGAAAAACCACTTTTCGCACTTGTGTTGGTGCAGGAAACCACTTTTGCACTTGTATTAGTGTGGAAAAACCACTTTTCGCACTTGTGTTAGTGTTGAAAAACCACTTTTTGCTCTTGTGATAGTGTTGAAAAACCACTTTTCGCACTTGTGTTAGTGTTGAAAAACCACTTTTCGCACTTGTGTTGGTGCAGGAAACCACTTTTGCACTTATATTAGTGTGGAAAAACCACTTTTTGCACTTGTGATAGTGTTGAAACCCCACTTTTCGCACATGTGTTAGTGAAGGAAACCACTTTTCGCACTTGTGTTGATGCAGGAAACCACTTTTGCACTTGTATTAGTGTGGAAAAAACACTTTTTGCACTTGTGATAGTGTTGAAAAACCACTTCTCGCACTTGTGTTAGTGTTGAAAAAGCCACTTTTCGCACTTGTGTTGGTGCAGGAAACCACTTTTGCACTTGTATTAGTGTGGCAAAACCACTTTTCGCACTTGTGTTAGTGTTGAAAAACCACTTTTCGCACTTGTGTTAGTTTTGAAAAACCACTTTTTGCACTTGTGTTAGTGTTGAAAAACCACTTTTCGCACTTGTGTTGGTGCAGGAAACCACTTTTGCACTTGTATTAGTGTGGAAAAAACACTTTTTGTACTTGTGATAGTGTTGAAAAACCACTTTTCGCACTTGTGTTCGTGTTGAAAAACCACTTTTCGCACTTGTGTTGGTGTTGAAAAACCACTTTTCGCACTTGTGTTGGTGCAGGAAACCACTTTTGCACTTGTATTAGTGTGGAAAAAACACTTTTTGCACTTGTGATAGTGTTGAAAAACCACTTTTCGCACTTGTGTTAATGTTGAAAAACCACTTTTCGCACTTGTGTTGGTGCAGGAAACCACTTTTGCACTTGTATTAGTGTGGAAAAACCACTTTTCGCACTTATGTTAGTGTTGAAAAACCACTTTTCGCACTGTGTTGGTGCAGGCACTGTGTTGTGTTGGTGCAGGACACCACTTTTGCACTTGTATTATTGTGGAAAAACCACTTTTCGCACTTGTGTTAGTGTTGAAAAACCACTTTTCGCACTTGTGTTAGTGTTGAAAAACCACTTTTCGCACTTGTGTTAGTGTTGAAAAACCACTTTTTGCACTTGTGTTGGTGCAGGAAACCACTTTTGCACTTGTATTAGTGTGGAAAAAACACTTTTCGCACTTATGTTAGTGTTGAAAAACCACTTTTCGCACTTGTGTTAGTGTTTAAAAACCACTTTTCGCACTTGTGTTGGTGCAGGAAACCACTTTTGCACTTGTATTAGTGTAGAAAAACCACTTTTCGCACTTGTGTTAGTGTTGAAAAACCACTTTTCGCACTTGTGTTGGTGCAGGAAACCACTTTTGCACTTGTATTAGTGTGGAAAAACCACTTTTCGCACTTGTGTTAGTGTTGAAAAACCACTTTTCGCACTTGTGTTGGTGCAGGAAACCACTTTTGCACTTGTATTAGTGTGGAAAAACCACATTTTGCACTTGTGTTAGTGTTGAAAAACCACTTTTCGCACTTGTGTTGGTGCAGGAAACCACTTTTGCACTTGTATTAGTGTGGAAAAACCACTTTTCGCACTTGTGTTAGTGTTGAAAAACCACTTTTTGCTCTTGTGATAGTGTTGAAAAACCACTTTTCGCACTTGTGTTAGTGTTGAAAAACCACTTTTCGCACTTGTGTTGGTGCAGGAAACCACTTTTGCACTTATATTAGTGTGGAAAAACCACTTTTTGCACTTGTGATAGTGTTGAAACCCCACTTTTCGCACATGTGTTAGTGAAGGAAACCACTTTTCGCACTTGTGTTGATGCAGGAAACCACTTTTGCACTTGTATTAGTGTGGAAAAAACACTTTTTGCACTTGTGATAGTGTTGAAAAACCACTTCTCGCACTTGTGTTAGTGTTGAAAAAGCCACTTTTCGCACTTGTGTTGGTGCAGGAAACCACTTTTGCACTTGTATTAGTGTGAAAAAAACACTTTTTGCACTTGTGTTAGTGTTGAAAAACCACTTTTGCACTTGTATTAGTGTGAAAAAAACACTTTTTGCACTTGTGTTAGTGTTGAAAAACCACTTTTGCACTTGTATTAGTGTTGAAAAACCACTTTTTGCACTTGTGTTAGTGTTGAAAAACTACTTTTGCACTTGTATTAGTGTGAAAAAAACACTTTTTGCACTTGTGATAGTGTTGAAAAAACACTTTTCGCACTTGTGTTAGTGTTGAAAAACCACTTTTCGCACTTGTGTTGGTGCAGGAAACCACTTTTGCACTTGTATTAGTGTGGAAAAACCACTTTTTGCACTTGTGTTGGTGCAGGAAACCACTTTTGCACTTGTATTAGTGTGAAAAAAACACTTTTTGCACTTGTGTTAGTGTTGAAAAACCACTTTTGCACTTGTATTAGTGTGAAAAAAAACACTTTTTGCACTTGTGTTAGTGTTGAAAAACCACTTTTGCACTTGTATTAGTGTTGAAAAACCACTTTTTGCACTTGTGTTAGTGTTGAAAAACTACTTTTGCACTTGTATTAGTGTGAAAAAAACACTTTTTGCACTTGTGATAGTGTTGAAAAAACACTTTTCGCACTTGTGTTAGTGTTGAAAAACCACTTTTCGCACTTGTGTTGGTGCAGGAAACCACTTTTGCACTTGTATTAGTGTGGAAAAACCACTTTTTGCACTTGTGTTAGTGTTGAAAAACCACTTTTCGCACTGTGTTGGTGCAGGCACTGTGTTGTGTTGGTGCAGGAAACCACTTTTGCACTTGTGTTGGTGCAGGAAACCACTTTTGCACTTGTATTAGTGTGGAAAAACCACTTTTTGCACTTGTGTTAGTGTTGAAAAACCACTTTTTGCACTTGTGTTAGTGTTGAAAAACCACTTTTTGCACTTGTGTTAGTGTTGAAAAACCACTTTTCGCACTTGTGTTGGTGCAGGAAACCACTTTTGCACTTGTATTAGTGTGGAAAAAACACTTTTTGTACTTGTGATAGTGTTGAAAAACCACTTTTCGCACTTGTGTTCGTGTTGAAAAACCACTTTTCGCACTTGTGTTGGTGTTGAAAAACCACTTTTCGCACTTGTGTTGGTGCAGGAAACCACTTTTGCACTTGTATTAGTGTGGAAAAAACACTTTTTGCACTTGTGATAGTGTTGAAAAACCACTTTTCGCACTTGTGTTAATGTTGAAAAACCACTTTTCGCACTTGTGTTGGTGCAGGAAACCACTTTTGCACTTGTATTAGTGTGGAAAAACCACTTTTCGCACTTGTGTTAGTGTTGAAAAACCACTTTTCGCACTTGTGTTAGTGTTGAAAAACCACTTTTCGCACTTGTGTTAGTGTTGAAAAACCACTTTTCGCACTTGTGTTAGTGTTGAAAAACCACTTTTCGCACTTGTGTTAGTGTTGAAAAACCACTTTTCGTTCTTGTGTTGGTGCAGGAAACCACTTTTGCACTTGTATTAGTGTGGAAAAACCACTTTTCGCACTTGTGTTAGTGTTGAAAAACCACTTTTCGCACTTGTGTTAGTGTTGAAAAACCACTTTTCGCACTTGTGTTAGTGTTGAAAAACCACTTTTCGCACTTGTGTTAGTGTTGAAAAACCACTTTTCGCACTTGTGTTCGTGTTGAAAAACCACTTTTCGCACTTGTGTTGGTGTTGAAAAACCACTTTTCGCACTTGTGTTGGTGCAGGAAACCACTTTTGCACTTGTATTAGTGTGGAAAAAACACTTTTTGCACTTGTGATAGTGTTGAAAAACCACTTTTCGCACTTGTGTTAATGTTGAAAAACCACTTTTCGCACTTATGTTAGTGTTGAAAAACCACTTTTCGCACTGTGTTGGTGCAGGCACTGTGTTGTGTTGGTGCAGGACACCACTTTTGCACTTGTATTATTGTGGAAAAACCACTTTTCGCACTTGTGTTAGTGTTGAAAAACCACTTTTCGCACTTGTGTTGGTGCAGGAAACCACTTTTGCACTTGTATTAGTGTGGAAAAACCACTTTTCGCACTTGTGTTAGTGTTGAAAAACCACTTTTCGCACTTGTGTTAGTGTTGAAAAACCACTTTTCGCACTTGTGTTAGTGTTGAAAAACCACTTTTCGCACTTGTGTTAGTGTTGAAAAACCACTTTTTGCACTTGTGTTAGTGTTGAAAAACCACTTTTTGCACTTGTGTTAGTGTTGAAAAACCACTTTTCGCACTTGTGTTGGTGCAGGAAACCACTTTTGCACTTGTATTAGTGTGGAAAAAACACTTTTTGTACTTGTGATAGTGTTGAAAAACCACTTTTCGCACTTGTGTTCGTGTTGAAAAACCACTTTTCGCACTTGTGTTGGTGTTGAAAAACCACTTTTCGCACTTGTGTTGGTGCAGGAAACCACTTTTGCACTTGTATTAGTGTGGAAAAAACACTTTTTGCACTTGTGATAGTGTTGAAAAACCACTTTTCGCACTTGTGTTAATGTTGAAAAACCACTTTTCGCACTTGTGTTGGTGCAGGAAACCACTTTTGCACTTGTATTAGTGTGGAAAAACCACTTTTTGCACTTGTGATAGTGTTGAAACCCCACTTTTCGCACATGTGTTAGTGAAGGAAACCACTTTTCGCACTTGTGTTGATGCAGGAAACCACTTTTGCACTTGTATTAGTGTGGAAAAAACACTTTTTGCACTTGTGATAGTGTTGAAAAACCACTTCTCGCACTTGTGTTAGTGTTGAAAAAGCCACTTTTCGCACTTGTGTTGGTGCAGGAAACCACTTTTGCACTTGTATTAGTGTGAAAAAAACACTTTTTGCACTTGTGTTAGTGTTGAAAAACCACTTTTGCACTTGTATTAGTGTGAAAAAAACACTTTTTGCACTTGTGTTAGTGTTGAAAAACCACTTTTGCACTTGTATTAGTGTTGAAAAACCACTTTTTGCACTTGTGTTAGTGTTGAAAAACTACTTTTGCACTTGTATTAGTGTGAAAAAAACACTTTTTGCACTTGTGATAGTGTTGAAAAAACACTTTTCGCACTTGTGTTAGTGTTGAAAAACCACTTTTCGCACTTGTGTTGGTGCAGGAAACCACTTTTGCACTTGTATTAGTGTGGCAAAACCACTTTTCGCACTTGTGTTAGTGTTGAAAAACCACTTTTCGCACTTGTGTTAGTTTTGAAAAACCACTTTTTGCACTTGTGTTAGTGTTGAAAAACCACTTCTCGCACTTGTGTTAGTGTTGAAAAAGCCACTTTTCGCACTTGTGTTGGTGCAGGAAACCACTTTTGCACTTGTATTAGTGTGAAAAAAACACTTTTTGCACTTGTGTTAGTGTTGAAAAACCACTTTTGCACTTGTATTAGTGTGAAAAAAACACTTTTTGCACTTGTGTTAGTGTTGAAAAACCACTTTTGCACTTGTATTAGTGTTGAAAAACCACTTTTTGCACTTGTGTTAGTGTTGAAAAACTACTTTTGCACTTGTATTAGTGTGAAAAAAACACTTTTTGCACTTGTGATAGTGTTGAAAAAACACTTTTCGCACTTGTGTTAGTGTTGAAAAACCACTTTTCGCACTTGTGTTGGTGCAGGAAACCACTTTTGCACTTGTATTAGTGTGGAAAAACCACTTTTTGCACTTGTGTTGGTGCAGGAAACCACTTTTGCACTTGTATTAGTGTGAAAAAAACACTTTTTGCACTTGTGTTAGTGTTGAAAAACCACTTTTGCACTTGTATTAGTGTGAAAAAAACACTTTTTGCACTTGTGTTAGTGTTGAAAAAACACTTTTCGCACTTGTGTTAGTGTTGAAAAACCACTTTTCGCACTTGTGTTGGTGCAGGAAACCACTTTTGCACTTGTATTAGTGTGGAAAAACCACTTTTTGCACTTGTGTTGGTGCAGGAAACCACTTTTGCACTTGTATTAGTGTGAAAAAAACACTTTTTGCACTTGTGTTAGTGTTGAAAAACCACTTTTGCACTTGTATTAGTGTGAAAAAAACACTTTTTGCACTTGTGATAGTGTTGAAAAACCACTTCTCGCACTTGTGTTAGTGTTGAAAAAGCCACTTTTCGCACTTGTGTTGGTGCAGGAAACCACTTTTGCACTTGTATTAGTGTGGCAAAACCACTTTTCGCACTTGTGTTAGTGTTGAAAAACCACTTTTCGCACTTGTGTTAGTTTTGAAAAACCACTTTTTGCACTTGTGTTAGTGTTGAAAAACCACTTTTCGCACTTGTGTTGGTGCAGGAAACCACTTTTGCACTTGTATTAGTGTGGAAAAAACACTTTTTGTACTTGTGATAGTGTTGAAAAACCACTTTTCGCACTTGTGTTCGTGTTGAAAAACCACTTTTCGCACTTGTGTTGGTGTTGAAAAACCACTTTTCGCACTTGTGTTGGTGCAGGAAACCACTTTTGCACTTGTATTAGTGTGGAAAAAACACTTTTTGCACTTGTGATAGTGTTGAAAAACCACTTTTCGCACTTGTGTTAATGTTGAAAAACCACTTTTCGCACTTGTGTTGGTGCAGGAAACCACTTTTGCACTTGTATTAGTGTGGAAAAACCACTTTTCGCACTTGTGTTAGTGTTGAAAAACCACTTTTCGCACTTGTGTTAGTGTTGAAAAACCACTTTTCGCACTTGTGTTAGTGTTGAAAAACCACTTTTCGCACTTGTGTTAGTGTTGAAAAACCACTTTTCGCACTTGTGTTAGTGTTGAAAAACCACTTTTCGTTCTTGTGTTGGTGCAGGAAACCACTTTTGCACTTGTATTAGTGTGGAAAAACCACTTTTCGCACTTGTGTTAGTGTTGAAAAACCACTTTTCGCACTTGTGTTAGTGTTGAAAAACCACTTTTCGCACTTGTGTTAGTGTTGAAAAACCACTTTTCGCACTTGTGTTAGTGTTGAAAAACCACTTTTCGCACTTGTGTTCGTGTTGAAAAACCACTTTTCGCACTTGTGTTGGTGTTGAAAAACCACTTTTCGCACTTGTGTTGGTGCAGGAAACCACTTTTGCACTTGTATTAGTGTGGAAAAAACACTTTTTGCACTTGTGATAGTGTTGAAAAACCACTTTTCGCACTTGTGTTAATGTTGAAAAACCACTTTTCGCACTTATGTTAGTGTTGAAAAACCACTTTTCGCACTGTGTTGGTGCAGGCACTGTGTTGTGTTGGTGCAGGACACCACTTTTGCACTTGTATTATTGTGGAAAAACCACTTTTCGCACTTGTGTTAGTGTTGAAAAACCACTTTTCGCACTTGTGTTAGTGTTGAAAAACCACTTTTCGCACTTGTGTTAGTGTTGAAAAACCACTTTTTGCACTTGTGTTGGTGCAGGAAACCACTTTTGCACTTGTATTAGTGTGGAAAAAACACTTTTCGCACTTATGTTAGTGTTGAAAAACCACTTTTCGCACTTGTGTTAGTGTTTAAAAACCACTTTTCGCACTTGTGTTGGTGCAGGAAACCACTTTTGCACTTGTATTAGTGTAGAAAAACCACTTTTCGCACTTGTGTTAGTGTTGAAAAACCACTTTTCGCACTTGTGTTGGTGCAGGAAACCACTTTTGCACTTGTATTAGTGTGGAAAAACCACTTTTCGCACTTGTGTTAGTGTTGAAAAACCACTTTTCGCACTTGTGTTGGTGCAGGAAACCACTTTTGCACTTGTATTAGTGTGGAAAAACCACATTTTGCACTTGTGTTAGTGTTGAAAAACCACTTTTCGCACTTGTGTTGGTGCAGGAAACCACTTTTGCACTTGTATTAGTGTGGAAAAACCACTTTTCGCACTTGTGTTAGTGTTGAAAAACCACTTTTTGCTCTTGTGATAGTGTTGAAAAACCACTTTTCGCACTTGTGTTAGTGTTGAAAAACCACTTTTCGCACTTGTGTTGGTGCAGGAAACCACTTTTGCACTTATATTAGTGTGGAAAAACCACTTTTTGCACTTGTGATAGTGTTGAAACCCCACTTTTCGCACATGTGTTAGTGAAGGAAACCACTTTTCGCACTTGTGTTGATGCAGGAAACCACTTTTGCACTTGTATTAGTGTGGAAAAAACACTTTTTGCACTTGTGATAGTGTTGAAAAACCACTTCTCGCACTTGTGTTAGTGTTGAAAAAGCCACTTTTCGCACTTGTGTTGGTGCAGGAAACCACTTTTGCACTTGTATTAGTGTGAAAAAAACACTTTTTGCACTTGTGTTAGTGTTGAAAAACCACTTTTGCACTTGTATTAGTGTGAAAAAAACACTTTTTGCACTTGTGTTAGTGTTGAAAAACCACTTTTGCACTTGTATTAGTGTTGAAAAACCACTTTTTGCACTTGTGTTAGTGTTGAAAAACTACTTTTGCACTTGTATTAGTGTGAAAAAAACACTTTTTGCACTTGTGATAGTGTTGAAAAAACACTTTTCGCACTTGTGTTAGTGTTGAAAAACCACTTTTCGCACTTGTGTTGGTGCAGGAAACCACTTTTGCACTTGTATTAGTGTGGAAAAACCACTTTTTGCACTTGTGTTAGTGTTGAAAAACCACTTTTCGCACTTATGTTAGTGTTGAAAAACCACTTTTCGCACTGTGTTGGTGCAGGCACTGTGTTGTGTTGGTGCAGGAAACCACTTTTGCACTTGTGTTGGTGCAGGAAACCACTTTTGCACTTGTATTAGTGTGGAAAAACCACTTTTTGCACTTGTGTTAGTGTTGAAAAACCACTTTTCGCACTTATGTTAGTGTTGAAAAACCACTTTTCGCACTGTGTTGGTGCAGGCACTGTGTTGTGTTGGTGCAGGAAACCACTTTTTGCACTTGTGTTAGTGTTGAAAAACCACTTTTCGCACTTGTGTTAGTGTTTAAAAACCACTTTTCGCACTTGTGTTGGTGCAGGAAACCACTTTTTGCACTTGTGTTAGTGTTGAAAAACCACTTCTCGCACTTGTGTTAGTGTTGAAAAAGCCACTTTTCGCACTTGTGTTGGTGCAGGAAACCACTTTTGCACTTGTATTAGTGTGGCAAAACCACTTTTCGCACTTGTGTTAGTGTTGAAAAACCACTTTTCGCACTTGTGTTAGTTTTGAAAAACCACTTTTTGCACTTGTGTTAGTGTTGAAAAACCAATTTTCGCACTTGTGTTGGTGCAGGAAACCACTTTTGCACTTGTATTAGTGTGGAAAAAACACTTTTTGTACTTGTGATAGTGTTGAAAAACCACTTTTCGCACTTGTGTTCGTGTTGAAAAACCACTTTTCGCACTTGTGTTGGTGTTGAAAAACCACTTTTCGCACTTGTGTTGGTGCAGGAAACCACTTTTGCACTTGTATTAGTGTGGAAAAAACACTTTTTGCACTTGTGATAGTGTTGAAAAACCACTTTTCGCACTTGTGTTAATGTTGAAAAACCACTTTTCGCACTTGTGTTGGTGCAGGAAACCACTTTTGCACTTGTATTAGTGTGGAAAAACCACTTTTCGCACTTGTGTTAGTGTTGAAAAACCACTTTTCGCACTTGTGTTAGTGTTGAAAAACCACTTTTCGCACTTGTGTTAGTGTTGAAAAACCACTTTTCGCACTTGTGTTAGTGTTGAAAAACCACTTTTCGCACTTGTGTTAGTGTTGAAAAACCACTTTTCGTTCTTGTGTTGGTGCAGGAAACCACTTTTGCACTTGTATTAGTGTGGAAAAACCACTTTTCGCACTTGTGTTAGTGTTGAAAAACCACTTTTCGCACTTGTGTTAGTGTTGAAAAACCACTTTTCGCACTTGTGTTAGTGTTGAAAAACCACTTTTCGCACTTGTGTTAGTGTTGAAAAACCACTTTTTGCACTTGTGTTGGTGCAGGAAACCACTTTTGCACTTGTATTAGTGTGGAAAAAACACTTTTCGCACTTATGTTAGTGTTGAAAAACCACTTTTCGCACTTGTGTTAGTGTTTAAAAACCACTTTTCGCACTTGTGTTGGTGCAGGAAACCACTTTTGCACTTGTATTAGTGTGGAAAAACCACTTTTCGCACTTGTGTTAGTGTTGAAAAACCACTTTTCGCACTTGTGTTAGTGTTGAAAAACCACTTTTCGCACTTGTGTTAGTGTTGAAAAACCACTTTTCGCACTTGTGTTAGTGTTGAAAAACCACTTTTTGCACTTGTGTTGGTGCAGGAAACCACTTTTGCACTTGTATTAGTGTGGAAAAAACACTTTTCGCACTTATGTTAGTGTTGAAAAACCACTTTTCGCACTTGTGTTAGTGTTTAAAAACCACTTTTCGCACTTGTGTTGGTGCAGGAAACCACTTTTGCACTTGTATTAGTGTAGAAAAACCACTTTTCGCACTTGTGTTAGTGTTGAAAAACCACTTTTCGCACTTGTGTTGGTGCAGGAAACCACTTTTGCACTTGTATTAGTGTGGAAAAACCACTTTTCGCACTTGTGTTAGTGTTGAAAAACCACTTTTCGCACTTGTGTTGGTGCAGGAAACCACTTTTGCACTTGTATTAGTGTGGAAAAACCACATTTTGCACTTGTGTTAGTGTTGAAAAACCACTTTTCGCACTTGTGTTGGTGCAGGAAACCACTTTTGCACTTGTATTAGTGTGGAAAAACCACTTTTCGCACTTGTGTTAGTGTTGAAAAACCACTTTTTGCTCTTGTGATAGTGTTGAAAAACCACTTTTCGCACTTGTGTTAGTGTTGAAAAACCACTTTTCGCACTGGTGTTGGTGCAGGAAACCACTTTTGCACTTATTTTAGTGTGGAAAAACCACTTTTTGCACTTGTGATAGTGTTGAAACCCCACTTTTCGCACATGTGTTAGTGAAGGAAACCACTTTTCGCACTTGTGTTGATGCAGGAAACCACTTTTGCACTTGTATTAGTGTGGAAAAAACACTTTTTGCACTTGTGATAGTGTTGAAAAACCACTTCTCGCACTTGTGTTAGTGTTGAAAAAGCCACTTTTCGCACTTGTGTTGGTGCAGGAAACCACTTTTGCACTTGTATTAGTGTGAAAAAAACACTTTTTGCACTTGTGTTAGTGTTGAAAAACCACTTTTGCACTTGTATTAGTGTGAAAAAAACACTTTTTGCACTTGTGTTAGTGTTGAAAAACCACTTTTGCACTTGTATTAGTGTTGAAAAACCACTTTTTGCACTTGTGTTAGTGTTGAAAAACTACTTTTGCACTTGTATTAGTGTGAAAAAAACACTTTTTGCACTTGTGATAGTGTTGAAAAAACACTTTTCGCACTTGTGTTAGTGTTGAAAAACCACTTTTCGCACTTGTGTTGGTGCAGGAAACCACTTTTGCACTTGTATTAGTGTGGAAAAACCACTTTTTGCACTTGTGATAGTGTTGAAAAACCACTTTTCGCACTTGTGTTAATGTTGAAAAACCACTTTTCGCACTTGTGTTAGTGTTGAAAAACCACTTTTCGCACTTGTGTTAGTTTTGAAAAACCACTTTTTGCACTTGTGTTAGTGTTGAAAAACCACTTTTCGCACTTGTGTTGGTGCAGGAAACCACTTTTGCACTTGTATTAGTGTGGAAAAAACACTTTTTGTACTTGTGATAGTGTTGAAAAACCACTTTTCGCACTTGTGTTCGTGTTGAAAAACCACTTTTCGCACTTGTGTTGGTGTTGAAAAACCACTTTTCGCACTTGTGTTGGTGCAGGAAACCACTTTTGCACTTGTATTAGTGTGGAAAAAACACTTTTTGCACTTGTGATAGTGTTGAAAAACCACTTTTCGCACTTGTGTTAATGTTGAAAAACCACTTTTCGCACTTGTGTTGGTGCAGGAAACCACTTTTGCACTTGTATTAGTGTGGAAAAACCACTTTTCGCACTTGTGTTAGTGTTGAAAAACCACTTTTCGCACTTGTGTTAGTGTTGAAAAACCACTTTTCGCACTTGTGTTAGTGTTGAAAAACCACTTTTCGCACTTGTGTTAGTGTTGAAAAACCACTTTTCGCACTTGTGTTAGTGTTGAAAAACCACTTTTCGTTCTTGTGTTGGTGCAGGAAACCACTTTTGCACTTGTATTAGTGTGGAAAAACCACTTTTCGCACTTGTGTTAGTGTTGAAAAACCACTTTTCGCACTTGTGTTAGTGTTGAAAAACCACTTTTCGCACTTGTGTTAGTGTTGAAAAACCACTTTTCGCACTTGTGTTAGTGTTGAAAAACCACTTTTCGCACTTGTGTTCGTGTTGAAAAACCACTTTTCGCACTTGTGTTGGTGTTGAAAAACCACTTTTCGCACTTGTGTTGGTGCAGGAAACCACTTTTGCACTTGTATTAGTGTGGAAAAAACACTTTTTGCACTTGTGATAGTGTTGAAAAACCACTTTTCGCACTTGTGTTAATGTTGAAAAACCACTTTTCGCACTTATGTTAGTGTTGAAAAACCACTTTTCGCACTGTGTTGGTGCAGGCACTGTGTTGTGTTGGTGCAGGACACCACTTTTGCACTTGTATTATTGTGGAAAAACCACTTTTCGCACTTGTGTTAGTGTTGAAAAACCACTTTTCGCACTTGTGTTAGTGTTGAAAAACCACTTTTCGCACTTGTGTTAGTGTTGAAAAACCACTTTTTGCACTTGTGTTGGTGCAGGAAACCACTTTTGCACTTGTATTAGTGTGGAAAAAACACTTTTCGCACTTATGTTAGTGTTGAAAAACCACTTTTCGCACTTGTGTTAGTGTTTAAAAACCACTTTTCGCACTTGTGTTGGTGCAGGAAACCACTTTTGCACTTGTATTAGTGTAGAAAAACCACTTTTCGCACTTGTGTTAGTGTTGAAAAACCACTTTTCGCACTTGTGTTGGTGCAGGAAACCACTTTTGCACTTGTATTAGTGTGGAAAAACCACTTTTCGCACTTGTGTTAGTGTTGAAAAACCACTTTTCGCACTTGTGTTGGTGCAGGAAACCACTTTTGCACTTGTATTAGTGTGGAAAAACCACATTTTGCACTTGTGTTAGTGTTGAAAAACCACTTTTCGCACTTGTGTTGGTGCAGGAAACCACTTTTGCACTTGTATTAGTGTGGAAAAACCACTTTTCGCACTTGTGTTAGTGTTGAAAAACCACTTTTTGCTCTTGTGATAGTGTTGAAAAACCACTTTTCGCACTTGTGTTAGTGTTGAAAAACCACTTTTCGCACTTGTGTTGGTGCAGGAAACCACTTTTGCACTTATATTAGTGTGGAAAAACCACTTTTTGCACTTGTGATAGTGTTGAAACCCCACTTTTCGCACATGTGTTAGTGAAGGAAACCACTTTTCGCACTTGTGTTGATGCAGGAAACCACTTTTGCACTTGTATTAGTGTGGAAAAAACACTTTTTGCACTTGTGATAGTGTTGAAAAACCACTTCTCGCACTTGTGTTAGTGTTGAAAAAGCCACTTTTCGCACTTGTGTTGGTGCAGGAAACCACTTTTGCACTTGTATTAGTGTGAAAAAAACACTTTTTGCACTTGTGTTAGTGTTGAAAAACCACTTTTGCACTTGTATTAGTGTGAAAAAAACACTTTTTGCACTTGTGTTAGTGTTGAAAAACCACTTTTGCACTTGTATTAGTGTTGAAAAACCACTTTTTGCACTTGTGTTAGTGTTGAAAAACTACTTTTGCACTTGTATTAGTGTGAAAAAAACACTTTTTGCACTTGTGATAGTGTTGAAAAAACACTTTTCGCACTTGTGTTAGTGTTGAAAAACCACTTTTCGCACTTGTGTTGGTGCAGGAAACCACTTTTGCACTTGTATTAGTGTGGAAAAACCACTTTTTGCACTTGTGTTAGTGTTGAAAAACCACTTTTCGCACTTATGTTAGTGTTGAAAAACCACTTTTCGCACTGTGTTGGTGCAGGCACTGTGTTGTGTTGGTGCAGGAAACCACTTTTGCACTTGTGTTGGTGCAGGAAACCACTTTTGCACTTGTATTAGTGTGGAAAAACCACTTTTTGCACTTGTGTTAGTGTTGAAAAACCACTTTTCGCACTTATGTTAGTGTTGAAAAACCACTTTTCGCACTGTGTTGGTGCAGGCACTGTGTTGTGTTGGTGCAGGAAACCACTTTTTGCACTTGTGTTAGTGTTGAAAAACCACTTTTCGCACTTGTGTTAGTGTTTAAAAACCACTTTTCGCACTTGTGTTGGTGCAGGAAACCACTTTTGCACTTATATTAGTGTAGAAAAACCACTTTTCGCACTTGTGTTAGTGTTGAAAAACCACTTTTCGCACTTGTGTTGGTGCAGGAAACCACTTTTGCACTTGTATTAGTGTGGAAAAACCACTTTTCGCACTTGTGTTAGTGTTGAAAAACCACTTTTCGCACTTGTGTTAGTGTTGAAAAACCACTTTTTGCTCTTGTGATAGTGTTGAAAAACCACTTTTCGCACTTGTGTTAGTGTTGAAAAACCACTTTTCGCACTTGTGTTGGTGCAGGAAACCACTTTTGCACTTATATTAGTGTGGAAAAACCACTTTTTGCACTTGTGATAGTGTTGAAACCCCACTTTTCGCACATGTGTTAGTGAAGGAAACCACTTTTCGCACTTGTGTTGATGCAGGAAACCACTTTTGCACTTGTATTAGTGTGGAAAAAACACTTTTTGCACTTGTGATAGTGTTGAAAAACCACTTCTCGCACTTGTGTTAGTGTTGAAAAAGCCACTTTTCGCACTTGTGTTGGTGCAGGAAACCACTTTTGCACTTGTATTAGTGTGGCAAAACCACTTTTCGCACTTGTGTTAGTGTTGAAAAACCACTTTTCGCACTTGTGTTAGTTTTGAAAAACCACTTTTTGCACTTGTGTTAGTGTTGAAAAACCACTTTTCGCACTTGTGTTGGTGCAGGAAACCACTTTTGCACTTGTATTAGTGTGGAAAAAACACTTTTTGTACTTGTGATAGTGTTGAAAAACCACTTTTCGCACTTGTGTTCGTGTTGAAAAACCACTTTTCGCACTTGTGTTGGTGTTGAAAAACCACTTTTCGCACTTGTGTTGGTGCAGGAAACCACTTTTGCACTTGTATTAGTGTGGAAAAAACACTTTTTGCACTTGTGATAGTGTTGAAAAACCACTTTTCGCACTTGTGTTAATGTTGAAAAACCACTTTTCGCACTTGTGTTGGTGCAGGAAACCACTTTTGCACTTGTATTAGTGTGGAAAAACCACTTTTCGCACTTGTGTTAGTGTTGAAAAACCACTTTTCGCACTTGTGTTAGTGTTGAAAAACCACTTTTCGCACTTGTGTTAGTGTTGAAAAACCACTTTTCGCACTTGTGTTAGTGTTGAAAAACCACTTTTCGCACTTGTGTTAGTGTTGAAAAACCACTTTTCGTTCTTGTGTTGGTGCAGGAAACCACTTTTGCACTTGTATTAGTGTGGAAAAAACACTTTTTGCACTTGTGATAGTGTTGAAAAACCACTTCTCGCACTTG
Source organism: Myxine glutinosa (assembly GCF_964187855.1). NCBI lineage: Eukaryota > Metazoa > Chordata > Myxini > Myxiniformes > Myxinidae > Myxine > Myxine glutinosa. The sequence continues at coordinate 157,305 of NW_027616608.1, read as the reverse complement.
TGTTAGTGTTGAAAAAGCCACTTTTCGCACTTGTGTTGGTGCAGGAAACCACTTTTGCACTTGTATTAGTGTGGCAAAACCACTTTTCGCACTTGTGTTAGTGTTGAAAAACCACTTTTCGCACTTGTGTTAGTTTTGAAAAACCACTTTTTGCACTTGTGTTAGTGTTGAAAAACCACTTTTCGCACTTGTGTTGGTGCAGGAAACCACTTTTGCACTTGTATTAGTGTGGAAAAAATACTTTTTGCACTTGTGATAGTGTTGAAAAACCACTTCTCGCACTTGTGTTAGTGTTGAAAAAGCCACTTTTCGCACTTGTGTTGGTGCAGGAAACCACTTTTGCACTTGTATTAGTGTGGCAAAACCACTTTTCGCACTTGTGTTAGTGTTGAAAAACCACTTTTCGCACTTGTGTTAGTTTTGAAAAACCACTTTTTGCACTTGTGTTAGTGTTGAAAAACCACTTTTCACACTTGTGTTGGTGCAGGAAACCACTTTTGCACTTGTATTAGTGTGGAAAAAACACTTTTTGTACTTGTGATAGTGTTGAAAAACCACTTTTCGCACTTGTGTTCGTGTTGAAAAACCACTTTTCGCACTTGTGTTGGTGTTGAAAAACCACTTTTCGCACTTGTGTTGGTGCAGGAAACCACTTTTGCACTTGTATTAGTGTGGAAAAAACACTTTTTGCACTTGTGATAGTGTTGAAAAACCACTTTTCGCACTTGTGTTAATATTGAAAAACCACTTTTCGCACTTGTGTTGGTGCAGGAAACCACTTTTGCACTTGTATTAGTGTGGAAAAACCACTTTTCGCACTTGTGTTAGTGTTGAAAAACCACTTTTCGCACTTGTGTTAGTGTTGAAAAACCACTTTTCGCACTTGTGTTAGTGTTGAAAAACCACTTTTCGCACTTGTGTTAGTGTTGAAAAACCACTTTTCGCACTTGTGTTAGTGTTGAAAAACCACTTTTCGTTCTTGTGTTGGTGCAGGAAACCACTTTTGCACTTGTATTAGTGTGGAAAAACCACTTTTCGCACTTGTGTTAGTGTTGAAAAACCACTTTTCGCACTTGTGTTAGTGTTGAAAAACCACTTTTCGCACTTGTGTTAGTGTTGAAAAACCACTTTTCGCACTTGTGTTGGTGCAGGAAACCACTTTTGCACTTGTATTAGTGTGGCAAAACCACTTTTTGCACTTGTGATAGTGTTGAAAACCCACTTTTTGCACATGTGTTAGTGAAGGAAACCACTTTTCGCACTTGTGTTGGTGCAGGAAACCACTTTTGCACTTGTATTAGTGTGGAAAAAACACTTTTTGCACTTGTGATAGTGTTGAAAAACCACTTCTCGCACTTGTGTTAGTGTTGAAAATCCACTTTTCGCACTTGTGTTGGTGCAGGAAACCACTTTTGCACTTGTATTAGTGTGAAAAAAACACTTTTTGCACTTGTGATAGTGTTGAAAAACCACTTTTCGCACTTGTGTTAGTGTTGAAAAACCACTTTTGCACTTGTATTAGTGTGAAAAAAACACTTTTTGCACTTGTGATAGTGTTGAAAAAACACTTTTCGCACTTGTGTTAGTGTTGAAAAACCACTTTTCGCACCTGTGTTGGTGCAGGAAACCACTTTTGCACTTGTATTAGTGTGGAAAAACCACTTTTCGCACTTGTGTTAGTGTTGAAAAACCACTTTTCGCACTTGTGTTAGTGTTGAAAAACCACTTTTCGCACTTGTGTTGGTGCAGGAAACCACTTTTGCACTTGTATTAGTGTGAAAAAAACACTTTTTGCACTTGTGATAGTGTTGAAAAACCACTTTTCGCACTTGTGTTAGTGTTGAAAAACCACTTTTCGCACTTGTGTTAGTGTTGAAAAACCACTTTTCGCACTTGTGTTGGTGCAGGAAACCACTTTTGCACTTGTATTAGTGTGAAAAAAACACTTTTTGCACTTGTGTTAGTGTTGAAAAACCACTTTTGCACTTGTATTAGTGTTGAAAAACCACTTTTTGCACTTGTGTTAGTGTTGAAAAACTACTTTTGCACTTGTATTAGTGTGAAAAAAACACTTTTTGCACTTGTGATAGTGTTGAAAAAACACTTTTCGCACTTGTGTTAGTGTTGAAAAACCACTTTTCGCACTTGTGTTGGTGCAGGAAACCACTTTTGCACTTGTATTAGTGTGGAAAAACCACTTTTTGCACTTGTGTTAGTGTTGAAAAACCACTTTTCGCACTTATGTTAGTGTTGAAAAACCACTTTTCGCACTGTGTTGGTGCAGGCACTGTGTTGTGTTGGTGCAGGAAACCACTTTTGCACTTGTGTTGGTGCAGGAAACCACTTTTGCACTTGTATTAGTGTGGAAAAACCACTTTTTGCACTTGTGTTAGTGTTGAAAAACCACTTTTCGCACTTATGTTAGTGTTGAAAAACCACTTTTCGCACTGTGTTGGTGCAGGCACTGTGTTGTGTTGGTGCAGGAAACCACTTTTGCACTTATATTAGTGTGGAAAAACCACTTTTTGCACTTGTGATAGTGTTGAAACCCCACTTTTCGCACATGTGTTAGTGAAGGAAACCACTTTTCGCACTTGTGTTGATGCAGGAAACCACTTTTGCACTTGTATTAGTGTGGAAAAAACACTTTTTGCACTTGTGATAGTGTTGAAAAACCACTTCTCGCACTTGTGTTAGTGTTGAAAAAGCCACTTTTCGCACTTGTGTTGATGCAGGAAACCACTTTTGCACTTGTATTAGTGTGGAAAAAACACTTTTTGCACTTGTGATAGTGTTGAAAAACCACTTCTCGCACTTGTTTTAGTGTTGAAAAAGCCACTTTTCGCACTTGTGTTGGTGCAGGAAACCACTTTTGCACTTGTATTAGTGTGGCAAAACCACTTTTCGCACTTGTGTTAGTGTTGAAAAACCACTTTTCGCACTTGTGTTAGTTTTGAAAAACCACTTTTTGCACTTGTGTTAGTGTTGAAAAACCACTTTTCGCACTTGTGTTGGTGCAGGAAACCACTTTTGCACTTGTATTAGTGTGGAAAAAACACTTTTTGTACTTGTGATAGTGTTGAAAAACCACTTTTCGCACTTGTGTTAGTGTTGAAAAAGCCACTTTTCGCACTTGTGTTGGTGCAGGAAACCACTTTTGCACTTGTATTAGTGTGAAAAAAACACTTTTTGCACTTGTGTTAGTGTGAAAAAACCACTTTTTGCACTTGTGTTAGTGTTGAAAAACCACTTTTCGCACTTGTGTTGGTGCAGGAAACCACTTTTGCACTTGTATTAGTGTGGAAAAAACACTTTTTGTACTTGTGATAGTGTTGAAAAACCACTTTTCGCACTTGTGTTCGTGTTGAAAAACCACTTTTCGCACTTGTGTTGGTGTTGAAAAACCACTTTTCGCACTTGTGTTGGTGCAGGAAACCACTTTTGCACTTGTATTAGTGTGGAAAAAACACTTTTTGCACTTGTGATAGTGTTGAAAAACCACTTTTCGCACTTGTGTTAATGTTGAAAAACCACTTTTCGCACTTGTGTTGGTGCAGGAAACCACTTTTGCACTTGTATTAGTGTGGAAAAACCACTTTTCGCACTTGTGTTAGTGTTGAAAAACCACTTTTCGCACTTGTGTTAGTGTTGAAAAACCACTTTTCGCACTTGTGTTAGTGTTGAAAAACCACTTTTCGCACTTGTGTTAGTGTTGAAAAACCACTTTTCGCACTTGTGTTAGTGTTGAAAAACCACTTTTCGCACTTGTGTTGGTGCAGGAAACCACTTTTGCACTTGTATTAGTGTGGAAAAACCACATTTTGCACTTGTGTTAGTGTTGAAAAACCACTTTTCGCACTTGTGTTGGTGCAGGAAACCACTTTTGCACTTGTATTAGTGTGGAAAAACCACTTTTCGCACTTGTGTTAGTGTTGAAAAACCACTTTTTGCTCTTGTGATAGTGTTGAAAAACCACTTTTCGCACTTGTGTTAGTGTTGAAAAACCACTTTTCGCACTTGTGTTGGTGCAGGAAACCACTTTTGCACTTATATTAGTGTGGAAAAACCACTTTTTGCACTTGTGATAGTGTTGAAACCCCACTTTTCGCACATGTGTTAGTGAAGGAAACCACTTTTCGCACTTGTGTTGATGCAGGAAACCACTTTTGCACTTGTATTAGTGTGGAAAAAACACTTTTTGCACTTGTGATAGTGTTGAAAAACCACTTCTCGCACTTGTGTTAGTGTTGAAAAAGCCACTTTTCGCACTTGTGTTGGTGCAGGAAACCACTTTTGCACTTGTATTAGTGTGAAAAAAACACTTTTTGCACTTGTGTTAGTGTTGAAAAACCACTTTTGCACTTGTATTAGTGTGAAAAAAACACTTTTTGCACTTGTGTTAGTGTTGAAAAACCACTTTTGCACTTGTATTAGTGTTGAAAAACCACTTTTTGCACTTGTGTTAGTGTTGAAAAACTACTTTTGCACTTGTATTAGTGTGAAAAAAACACTTTTTGCACTTGTGATAGTGTTGAAAAAACACTTTTCGCACTTGTGTTAGTGTTGAAAAACCACTTTTCGCACTTGTGTTGGTGCAGGAAACCACTTTTGCACTTGTATTAGTGTGGAAAAACCACTTTTTGCACTTGTGTTAGTGTTGAAAAACCACTTTTCGCACTTATGTTAGTGTTGAAAAACCACTTTTCGCACTGTGTTGGTGCAGGCACTGTGTTGTGTTGGTGCAGGAAACCACTTTTGCACTTGTGTTGGTGCAGGAAACCACTTTTGCACTTGTATTAGTGTGGAAAAACCACTTTTTGCACTTGTGTTAGTGTTGAAAAACCACTTTTCGCACTTATGTTAGTGTTGAAAAACCACTTTTCGCACTGTGTTGGTGCAGGCACTGTGTTGTGTTGGTGCAGGAAACCACTTTTTGCACTTGTGTTAGTGTTGAAAAACCACTTTTCGCACTTGTGTTAGTGTTTAAAAACCACTTTTCGCACTTGTGTTGGTGCAGGAAACCACTTTTGCACTTATATTAGTGTAGAAAAACCACTTTTCGCACTTGTGTTAGTGTTGAAAAACCACTTTTCGCACTTGTGTTGGTGCAGGAAACCACTTTTGCACTTGTATTAGTGTGGAAAAACCACTTTTCGCACTTGTGTTAGTGTTGAAAAACCACTTTTCGCACTTGTGTTAGTGTTGAAAAACCACTTTTTGCTCTTGTGATAGTGTTGAAAAACCACTTTTCGCACTTGTGTTAGTGTTGAAAAACCACTTTTCGCACTTGTGTTGGTGCAGGAAACCACTTTTGCACTTATATTAGTGTGGAAAAACCACTTTTTGCACTTGTGATAGTGTTGAAACCCCACTTTTCGCACATGTGTTAGTGAAGGAAACCACTTTTCGCACTTGTGTTGATGCAGGAAACCACTTTTGCACTTGTATTAGTGTGGAAAAAACACTTTTTGCACTTGTGATAGTGTTGAAAAACCACTTCTCGCACTTGTGTTAGTGTTGAAAAAGCCACTTTTCGCACTTGTGTTGGTGCAGGAAACCACTTTTGCACTTGTATTAGTGTGGCAAAACCACTTTTCGCACTTGTGTTAGTGTTGAAAAACCACTTTTCGCACTTGTGTTAGTTTTGAAAAACCACTTTTTGCACTTGTGTTAGTGTTGAAAAACCACTTTTCGCACTTGTGTTGGTGCAGGAAACCACTTTTGCACTTGTATTAGTGTGGAAAAAACACTTTTTGTACTTGTGATAGTGTTGAAAAACCACTTTTCGCACTTGTGTTCGTGTTGAAAAACCACTTTTCGCACTTGTGTTGGTGTTGAAAAACCACTTTTCGCACTTGTGTTGGTGCAGGAAACCACTTTTGCACTTGTATTAGTGTGGAAAAAACACTTTTTGCACTTGTGATAGTGTTGAAAAACCACTTTTCGCACTTGTGTTAATGTTGAAAAACCACTTTTCGCACTTGTGTTGGTGCAGGAAACCACTTTTGCACTTGTATTAGTGTGGAAAAACCACTTTTCGCACTTGTGTTAGTGTTGAAAAACCACTTTTCGCACTTGTGTTAGTGTTGAAAAACCACTTTTCGCACTTGTGTTAGTGTTGAAAAACCACTTTTCGCACTTGTGTTAGTGTTGAAAAACCACTTTTCGCACTTGTGTTAGTGTTGAAAAACCACTTTTCGTTCTTGTGTTGGTGCAGGAAACCACTTTTGCACTTGTATTAGTGTGGAAAAACCACTTTTCGCACTTGTGTTAGTGTTGAAAAACCACTTTTCGCACTTGTGTTAGTGTTGAAAAACCACTTTTCGCACTTGTGTTAGTGTTGAAAAACCACTTTTCGCACTTGTGTTGGTGCAGGAAACCACTTTTGCACTTGTATTAGTGTGGCAAAACCACTTTTTGCACTTGTGATAGTGTTGAAAACCCACTTTTTGCACATGTGTTAGTGAAGGAAACCACTTTTCGCACTTGTGTTGGTGCAGGAAACCACTTTTGCACTTGTATTAGTGTGGAAAAAACACTTTTTGCACTTGTGATAGTGTTGAAAAACCACTTCTCGCACTTGTGTTAGTGTTGAAAATCCACTTTTCGCACTTGTGTTGGTGCAGGAAACCACTTTTGCACTTGTATTAGTGTGAAAAAAACACTTTTTGCACTTGTGATAGTGTTGAAAAACCACTTTTCGCACTTGTGTTAGTGTTGAAAAACCACTTTTGCACTTGTATTAGTGTGAAAAAAACACTTTTTGCACTTGTGATAGTGTTGAAAAAACACTTTTCGCACTTGTGTTAGTGTTGAAAAACCACTTTTCGCACTTGTGTTGGTGCAGGAAACCACTTTTGCACTTGTATTAGTGTGGAAAAACCACTTTTCGCACTTGTGTTAGTGTTGAAAATCCACTTTTCGCACTTGTGTTAGTGTTGAAAAACCACTTTTCGCACTTGTGTTGGTGCAGGAAACCACTTTTGCACTTGTATTAGTGTGGGAAAAACACTTTTTGCACTTGTGATGGTGTTGAAAAACCACTTTTCGCACTTGTGTTAGTGTTGAAAAACCACTTTTCGCACTTGTGTTGGTGCAGGACACCACTTTTGCACTTGTATTATTGTGGAAAAACCACTTTTCGCACTTGTGTTAGTGTTGAAAAACCACTTTTCGCACTTGTGTTAGTGTTGAAAAACCACTTTTCGCACTTGTGTTAGTGTTGAAAAACCACTTTTTGCACTTGTGTTGGTGCAGGAAACCACTTTTGCACTTGTATTAGTGTGGAAAAAACACTTTTCGCACTTATGTTAGTGTTGAAAAACCACTTTTCGCACTTGTGTTGGTGCAGGAAACCACTTTTGCACTTGTATTAGTGTGGAAAAACCACTTTTCGCGCTTGTGTTAGTGTTGAAAAACCACTTTTCGCACTTGTGTTAGTGTTGAAAAACCACTTTTCGCACTTGTGTTAGTGTTGAAAAACCACTTTTCGCACTTGTTTTGGTGCAGGAAACCACTTTTGCACTTGTATTAGTGTGGAAAAACACTTTTTGCACTTGTGATAGTGTTGAAAAACCACTTTTCGCACTTGTGTTAGTGTTGAAAAACCACTTTTCGCACTTGTGTTGGTGCAGGAAACCACTTTTGCACTTGTATTAGTGTGGAAAAACCACTTTTTGCACTTGTGATAGTGTTGAAAACCCACTTTTCGCACATGTGTTAGTGAAGGAAACCACTTTCCGCACGTGTGTTGGTGCAGGAAACCACTTTTGCACTTGTGATAATGTTGAAAAACCACTTTTCGCACTTGTGTTAGTGTTGAAAAACCACTTTTCGCACTTGTGTTAGTGTTGAAAAACCACTTTTCGCACGTGTGTTGGTGCAGGAAATCACTTTTGCACTTGTATTAGTGTGGAAAAACCACTTTTTGCACTTGTGATAGTGTTGAAAACCCACTTTTCACACATGTGTTAGTGAAGGAAACCACTTTTCGCACTTATGTTGATGCAGGAAACCACTTTTGCACTTGTATTAGTGTGGAAAAAACACTTTTTGCACTTGTGATAGTGTTGAAAAACCACTTTTCGCACTTGTGTTAGTGTTGAAAATCCACTTTTCGCACTTGTGTTGGTGCAGGAAACCACTTTTGCACTTGTATTAGTGTGGAAAATACACTTTTTGCACTTGTGATAGTGTTGAAAAACCACTTTTCGCACTTGTGTTAGTGTTGAAAAACCACTTTTCGCACTTGTGTTAGTGTTGAAAAAACACTTTTCGCACTTGTGTTGGTGCAGGAAACCACTTTTGCACTTGTATTAGTGTGGAAAAACCACTTTTCGCACTTGTGTTAGTGTGGAAAAAACACTTTTTGCACTTGTGATAGTGTTGAAAAACCACTTTTCGCACTTGTGTTAGTGTTGAAAAACCACTTTTCGCACTTGTGTTGGTGCAGGAAACCACTTTTGCACTTGTATTAGTGTGGCAAAACCACTTTTCGCACTTGTGTTAGTGTTGAAAAACCACTTTTCGCACTTGTGTTAGTTTTGAAAAACCACTTTTTGCACTTGTGTTAGTGTTGAAAAACCACTTTTCGCACTTGTGTTGGTGCAGGAAACCACTTTTGCACTTGTATTAGTGTGGAAAAAACACTTTTTGTACTTGTGATAGTGTTGAAAAACCACTTTTCGCACTTGTGTTCATGTTGAAAAACCACTTTTCGCACTTGTGTTAGTGTTGAAAAACCACTTTTCGCCCTTGTGTTGGTGCAGGAAACCACTTTTGCACTTGTATTAGTGTGGAAAAAACACTTTTTGCACTTGTGATAGTGTTGAAAAACCACTTTTCGCACTTGTGTTAATGTTGAAAAACCACTTTTCGCACTTGTGTTGGTGCAGGAAACCACTTTTGCACTTGTATTAGTGTGGAAAAACCACTTTTCGCACTTGTGTTAGTGTTGAAAAACCACTTTTCGCACTTGTGTTAGTGTTGAAAAACCACTTTTCGCACTTGTGTTAGTGTTGAAAAACCACTTTTCGCACTTGTGTTAGTGTTGAAAAACCACTTTTCGCACTTGTGTTAGTGTTGAAAAACCACTTTTCGTTCTTGTGTTGGTGCAGGAAACCACTTTTGCACTTGTATTAGTGTGGAAAAACCACTTTTCGCACTTGTGTTAGTGTTGAAAAACCACTTTTCGCACTTGTGTTAGTGTTGAAAAACCACTTTTCGCACTTGTGTTAGTGTTGAAAAACCACTTGTCGCACTTGTGTTGGTGCAGGAAACCACTTTTGCACTTGTATTAGTGTGGCAAAACCACTTTTTGCACTTGTGATAGTGTTGAAAACCCACTTTTCGCACATGTGTTAGTGAAGGAAACCACTTTTCGCACTTGTGTTGGTGCAGGAAACCACTTTTGCACTTGTATTAGTGTGGAAAAAACACTTTTTGCACTTGTGATAGTGTTGAAAAACCACTTCTCGCACTTGTGTTAGTGTTGAAAATCCACTTTTCGCACTTGTGTTGGTGCAGGAAACCACTTTTGCACTTGTATTAGTGTGAAAAAAACACTTTTTGCACTTGTGATAGTGTTGAAAAACCACTTTTCGCACTTGTGTTAGTGTTGAAAAACCACTTTTGCACTTGTATTAGTGTGAAAAAAACACTTTTTGCACTTGTGATAGTGTTGAAAAAACACTTTTCGCACTTGTGTTAGTGTTGAAAAACCACTTTTCGCACTTGTGTTGGTGCAGGAAACCACTTTTGCACTTGTATTAGTGTGGAAAAACCACTTTTCGCACTTGTGTTAGTGTTGAAAAACCACTTTTCGCACTTGTGTTAGTGTTGAAAAACCACTTTTCGCACTTGTGTTGGTGCAGGAAACCACTTTTGCACTTGTATTAGTGTGGGAAAAACACTTTTTGCACTTGTGATGGTGTTGAAAAACCACTTTTCGCACTTGTGTTAGTGTTGAAAAACCACTTTTCGCACTTGTGTTGGTGCAGGACACCACTTTTGCACTTGTATTATTGTGGAAAAACCACTTTTCGCACTTGTGTTAGTGTTGAAAAACCACTTTTCGCACTTGTGTTAGTGTTGAAAAACCACTTTTCGCACTTGTGTTAGTGTTGAAAAACCACTTTTTGCACTTGTGTTGGTGCAGGAAACCACTTTTGCACTTGTATTAGTGTGGAAAAAACACTTTTCGCACTTATGTTAGTGTTGAAAAACCACTTTTCGCACTTGTGTTAGTGTTTAAAAACCACTTTTCGCACTTGTGTTGGTGCAGGAAACCACTTTTGCACTTGTATTAGTGTAGAAAAACCACTTTTCGCACTTGTGTTAGTGTTGAAAAACCACTTTTCGCACTTGTGTTGGTGCAGGAAACCACTTTTGCACTTGTATTAGTGTGGAAAAACCACTTTTCGCACTTGTGTTAGTGTTGAAAAACCACTTTTCGCACTTGTGTTGGTGCAGGAAACCACTTTTGCACTTGTATTAGTGTGGAAAAACCACATTTTGCACTTGTGTTAGTGTTGAAAAACCACTTTTCGCACTTGTGTTGGTGCAGGAAACCACTTTTGCACTTGTATTAGTGTGGAAAAACCACTTTTCGCACTTGTGTTAGTGTTGAAAAACCACTTTTTGCTCTTGTGATAGTGTTGAAAAACCACTTTTCGCACTTGTGTTAGTGTTGAAAAACCACTTTTCGCACTTGTGTTGGTGCAGGAAACCACTTTTGCACTTATATTAGTGTGGAAAAACTACTTTTTGCACTTGTGATAGTGTTGAAACCCCACTTTTCGCACATGTGTTAGTGAAGGAAACCACTTTTCGCACTTGTGTTGATGCAGGAAACCAATTTTGCACTTGTATTAGTGTGGAAAAAACACTTTTTGCACTTGTGATAGTGTTGAAAAACCACTTCTCGCACTTGTGTTAGTGTTGAAAAAGCCACTTTTCGCACTTGTGTTGGTGCAGGAAACCACTTTTGCACTTGTATTAGTGTGAAAAAAACACTTTTTGCACTTGTGTTAGTGTTGAAAAACCACTTTTGCACTTGTATTAGTGTGAAAAAAACACTTTTTGCACTTGTGTTAGTGTTGAAAAACCACTTTTGCACTTGTATTAGTGTTGAAAAACCACTTTTTGCACTTGTGTTAGTGTTGAAAAACTACTTTTGCACTTGTATTAGTGTGAAAAAAACACTTTTTGCACTTGTGATAGTGTTGAAAAAACACTTTTCGCACTTGTGTTAGTGTTGAAAAACCACTTTTCGCACTTGTGTTGGTGCAGGAAACCACTTTTGCACTTGTATTAGTGTGGAAAAACCACTTTTTGCACTTGTGTTAGTGTTGAAAAACCACTTTTCGCACTTATGTTAGTGTTGAAAAACCACTTTTCGCACTGTGTTGGTGCAGGCACTGTGTTGTGTTGGTGCAGGAAACCACTTTTGCACTTGTGTTGGTGCAGGAAACCACTTTTGCACTTGTATTAGTGTGGAAAAAACACTTTTTGCACTTGTGATAGTGTTGAAAAACCACTTTTCGCACTTGTGTTAGTGTTTAAAAACCACTTTTCGCACTTGTGTTGGTGCAGGAAACCACTTTTGCACTTATATTAGTGTAGAAAAACCACTTTTCGCACTTGTGTTAGTGTTGAAAAACCACTTTTCGCACTTGTGTTGGTGCAGGAAACCACTTTTGCACTTGTATTAGTGTGGAAAAACCACTTTTCGCACTTGTGTTAGTGTTGAAAAACCACTTTTCGCACTTGTGTTAGTGTTGAAAAACCACTTTTTGCTCTTGTGATAGTGTTGAAAAACCACTTTTCGCACTTGTGTTAGTGTTGAAAAACCACTTTTCGCACTTGTGTTGGTGCAGGAAACCACTTTTGCACTTATATTAGTGTGGAAAAACCACTTTTTGCACTTGTGATAGTGTTGAAACCCCACTTTTCGCACATGTGTTAGTGAAGGAAACCACTTTTCGCACTTGTGTTGATGCAGGAAACCACTTTTGCACTTGTATTAGTGTGGAAAAAACACTTTTTGCACTTGTGATAGTGTTGAAAAACCACTTCTCGCACTTGTGTTAGTGTTGAAAAAGCCACTTTTCGCACTTGTGTTGGTGCAGGAAACCACTTTTGCACTTGTATTAGTGTGAAAAAAACACTTTTTGCACTTGTGTTAGTGTTGAAAAACCACTTTTGCACTTGTATTAGTGTGAAAAAAACACTTTTTGCACTTGTGTTAGTGTTGAAAAACCACTTTTGCACTTGTATTAGTGTTGAAAAACCACTTTTTGCACTTGTGTTAGTGTTGAAAAACCACTTTTGCACTTGTATTAGTGTGAAAAAAACACTTTTTGCACTTGTGATAGTGTTGAAAAAACACTTTTCGCACTTGTGTTAGTGTTGAAAAACCACTTTTCGCACTTGTGTTGGTGCAGGAAACCACTTTTGCACTTGTATTAGTGTGGCAAAACCACTTTTTGCACTTGTGTTAGTGTTGAAAAACCACTTTTCGCACTTATGTTAGTGTTGAAAAACCACTTTTCGCACTGTGTTGGTGCAGGCACTGTGTTGTGTTGGTGCAGGAAACCACTTTTGCACTTGTGTTGGTGCAGGAAACCACTTTTGCACTTGTATTAGTGTGGAAAAAAGACTTTTTGCACTTGTGATAGTGTTGAAAAACCACTTCTCGCACTTGTGTTAGTGTTGAAAAACCACTTCTCGCACTTGTGTTAGTGTTGAAAATCCACTTTTCGCACTTGTGTTGGTGCAGGAAACCACTTTTGCACTTGTATTAGTGTGAAAAAAACACTTTTTGCACTTGTGATAGTGTTGAAAAACAACTTTTCGCACTTGTGTTAGTGTTGAAAAACCACTTTTGCACTTGTATTAGTGTGAAAAAAACACTTTTTGCACTTGTGATAGTGTTGAAAAAACACTTTTCGCACTTGTGTTAGTGTTGAAAAACCACTTTTCGCACTTGTGTTGGTGCAGGAAACCACTTTTGCACTTGTATTAGTGTGGAAAAACCACTTTTCGCACTTGTGTTAGTGTTGAAAAACCACTTTTCGCACTTGTGTTAGTGTTGAAAAACCACTTTTCGCACTTGTGTTGGTGCAGGAAACCACTTTTGCACTTGTATTAGTGTGGGAAAAACACTTTTTGCACTTGTGATAGTGTTGAAAAACCACTTTTCGCACTTGTGTTGGTGCAGGAAACCACTTTTGCACTTGTATTAGTGTGGAAAAACCACTTTTCGCACTTGTGTTAGTGTTGAAAAACCACTTTTTGCTCTTGTGATAGTGTTGAAAAACCACTTTTCGCACTTGTGTTAGTGTTGAAAAACCACTTTTCGCACTTGTGTTGGTGCAGGAAACCACTTTTGCACTTATATTAGTGTGGAAAAACCACTTTTTGCACTTGTGATAGTGTTGAAACCCCACTTTTCGCACATGTGTTAGTGAAGGAAACCACTTTTCGCACTTGTGTTGATGCAGGAAACCACTTTTGCACTTGTATTAGTGTGGAAAAAACACTTTTTGCACTTGTGATAGTGTTGAAAAACCACTTCTCGCACTTGTGTTAGTGTTGAAAAAGCCACTTTTCGCACTTGTGTTGGTGCAGGAAACCACTTTTGCACTTGTATTAGTGTGAAAAAAACACTTTTTGCACTTGTGTTAGTGTTGAAAAACCACTTTTGCACTTGTATTAGTGTGAAAAAAACACTTTTTGCACTTGTGTTAGTGTTGAAAAACCACTTTTGCACTTGTATTAGTGTTGAAAAACCACTTTTTGCACTTGTGTTAGTGTTGAAAAACCACTTTTGCACTTGTATTAGTGTGAAAAAAACACTTTTTGCACTTGTGATAGTGTTGAAAAAACACTTTTCGCACTTGTGTTAGTGTTGAAAAACCACTTTTCGCACTTGTGTTGGTGCAGGAAACCACTTTTGCACTTGTATTAGTGTGGCAAAACCACTTTTTGCACTTGTGTTAGTGTTGAAAAACCACTTTTCGCACTTATGTTAGTGTTGAAAAACCACTTTTCGCACTGTGTTGGTGCAGGCACTGTGTTGTGTTGGTGCAGGAAACCACTTTTGCACTTGTGTTGGTGCAGGAAACCACTTTTGCACTTGTATTAGTGTGGAAAAAAGACTTTTTGCACTTGTGATAGTGTTGAAAAACCACTTCTCGCACTTGTGTTAGTGTTGAAAAACCACTTCTCGCACTTGTGTTAGTGTTGAAAATCCACTTTTCGCACTTGTGTTGGTGCAGGAAACCACTTTTGCACTTGTATTAGTGTGAAAAAAACACTTTTTGCACTTGTGATAGTGTTGAAAAACAACTTTTCGCACTTGTGTTAGTGTTGAAAAACCACTTTTGCACTTGTATTAGTGTGAAAAAAACACTTTTTGCACTTGTGATAGTGTTGAAAAAACACTTTTCGCACTTGTGTTAGTGTTGAAAAACCACTTTTCGCACTTGTGTTGGTGCAGGAAACCACTTTTGCACTTGTATTAGTGTGGAAAAACCACTTTTCGCACTTGTGTTAGTGTTGAAAAACCACTTTTCGCACTTGTGTTAGTGTTGAAAAACCACTTTTCGCACTTGTGTTGGTGCAGGAAACCACTTTTGCACTTGTATTAGTGTGGGAAAAACACTTTTTGCACTTGTGATAGTGTTGAAAAACCACTTTTCGCACTTGTGTTGGTGCAGGAAACCACTTTTGCACTTGTATTAGTGTGGAAAAACCACTTTTCGCACTTGTGTTAGTGTGGAAAAAACACTTTTTGCACTTGTGATGGTGTTGAAAAACCACTTTTCGCACTTGTGTTAGTGTTGAAAAACCACTTTTCGCACTTGTGTTGGTGCAGGAAACCACTTTTGCACTTGTATTAGTGTGGAAAAACCACTTTTCGCACTTGTGTTAGTGTTGAAAAACCACTTTTCGCACTTGTGTTAGTTTTGAAAAACCACTTTTCGCACCTGTGATAGTGTTGAAAAACCACTTTTCGCACTTGTGTTGGTGCAGGGAACCACTTTTGCACTTGTATTAGTGTGGAAAAAACACTTTTTGCACTTGTGATAGTGTTGAAAAACCACTTTTCGCACTTGTGTTAGTGTTGAAAAACCACTTTTCGCACTTGTGTTAGTGTTGAAAAACCACTTTTCGCACTTGTGTTGGTGCAGGAAACCACTTTTGCACTTGTATTAGTGTGGAAAAAACACTTTTTGCACTTGTGATAGTGTTGAAAAACCACTTTTCGCACTTGTGTTAATGTTGAAAAACCACTTTTCGCACTTGTGTTGGTGCAGGAAACCACTTTTGCACTTGTATTAGTGTTGAAAAACCACTTTTCGCACTTGTGTTAGTGTTGAAAAACCACTTTTCGCACTTGTGTTAGTGTTGAAAAACCACTTTTCGCACTTATGTTGGTGCAGGAAACCACTTTTGCACTTCTATTAGTGTGGAAAAAACACTTTTTGCACTTGTGATAGTGTTGAAAAACCACTTTTCGCACTTGTGTTAGTGTTGAAAAACCACTTTTCGCACTTGTGTTGGTGCAGGAAACCACTTTTGCACTTGTATTAGTGTGGAAAACCACTTTTCGCACTTGTGTTAGTGTTGAAAAACCACTTTTCGCACTTGTGTTAGTGTTGAAAAACCACTTTTCGCACTTGTGTTAGTGTTGAAAAACCACTTTTCGTACTTGTTTTGGTGCAGAAAACCACTTTTGCACTTGTATTAGTGTGGAAAAACACTTTTTGCACTTGTGATAGTGTTGAAAAACCACTTTTCGCACTTGTGTTAGTGTTGAAAAACCACTTTTCGCACTTGTGTTGGTGCAGGAAACCACTTTTGCACTTGTATTAGTGTGGAAAAACCACTTTTTGCACTTGTGATAGTGTTGAAAACCCACTTTTCGCACATGTGTTAGTGAAGGAAACCACTTTCCGCACGTGTGTTGGTGCAGGAAACCACTTTTGCACTTGTGATAATGTTGAAAAACCACTTTTCGCACTTGTGTTAGTGTTGAAAAACCACTTTTCGCACTTGTGTTAGTGTTGAAAAACCACTTTTCGCACGTGTGTTGGTGCAGGAAATCACTTTTGCTCTTGTATTAGTGTGGAAAAACCACTTTTTGCACTTGTGATAGTGTTGAAAACCCACTTTTCACACATGTGTTAGTGAAGGAAACCACTTTTCGCACTTATGTTGATGCAGGAAACCACTTTTGCACTTGTATTAGTGTGGAAAAAACACTTTTTGCACATGTGATAGTGTTGAAAAACCACTTTTCGCACTTGTGTTAGTGTTGAAAATCCACTTTTCGCACTTGTGTTGGTGCAGGAAACCACTTTTGCACTTGTATTAGTGTGGAAAATACACTTTTTGCACTTGTGATAGTGTTGAAAAACCACTTT
The DNA here is from genome assembly GCF_964187855.1 of Myxine glutinosa. Taxonomy (NCBI): domain Eukaryota; kingdom Metazoa; phylum Chordata; class Myxini; order Myxiniformes; family Myxinidae; genus Myxine; species Myxine glutinosa. The sequence continues at coordinate 140,875 of NW_027616608.1, read as the reverse complement.
TCGCACTTGTGTTAGTGTTGAAAAACCACTTTTCGCACTTGTGTTAGTGTTGAAAAAACACTTTTCGCACTTGTGTTGGTGCAGGAAACCACTTTTGCACTTGTATTAGTGTGGAAAAACCACTTTTCGCACTTGTGTTAGTGTTGAAACCCCACTTTTCGCACATGTGTTAGTGAAGGAAACCACTTTTCGCACTTGTGTTGATGCAGGAAACCACTTTTGCACTTGTATTAGTGTGGAAAAAACACTTTTTGCACTTGTGATAGTGTTGAAAAACCACTTCTCGCACTTGTGTTAGTGTTGAAAAAGCCACTTTTCGCACTTGTGTTGGTGCAGGAAACCACTTTTGCACTTGTATTAGTGTGAAAAAAACACTTTTTGCACTTGTGTTAGTGTTGAAAAACCACTTTTGCACTTGTATTAGTGTGAAAAAAACACTTTTTGCACTTGTGTTAGTGTTGAAAAACCACTTTTGCACTTGTATTAGTGTTGAAAAACCACTTTTTGCACTTGTGTTAGTGTTGAAAAACTACTTTTGCACTTGTATTAGTGTGAAAAAAACACTTTTTGCACTTGTGATAGTGTTGAAAAAACACTTTTCGCACTTGTGTTAGTGTTGAAAAACCACTTTTCGCACTTGTGTTGGTGCAGGAAACCACTTTTGCACTTGTATTAGTGTGGAAAAACCACTTTTTGCACTTGTGTTAGTGTTGAAAAACCACTTTTCGCACTTATGTTAGTGTTGAAAAACCACTTTTCGCACTGTGTTGGTGCAGGCACTGTGTTGTGTTGGTGCAGGAAACCACTTTTGCACTTGTGTTGGTGCAGGAAACCACTTTTGCACTTGTATTAGTGTGGAAAAAACACTTTTTGCACTTGTGATAGTGTTGAAAAACCACTTTTCGCACTTGTGTTAGTGTTTAAAAACCACTTTTCGCACTTGTGTTGGTGCAGGAAACCACTTTTGCACTTATATTAGTGTAGAAAAACCACTTTTCGCACTTGTGTTAGTGTTGAAAAACCACTTTTCGCACTTGTGTTGGTGCAGGAAACCACTTTTGCACTTGTATTAGTGTGGAAAAACCACTTTTCGCACTTGTGTTAGTGTTGAAAAACCACTTTTCGCACTTGTGTTAGTGTTGAAAAACCACTTTTTGCTCTTGTGATAGTGTTGAAAAACCACTTTTCGCACTTGTGTTAGTGTTGAAAAACCACTTTTCGCACTTGTGTTGGTGCAGGAAACCACTTTTGCACTTATATTAGTGTGGAAAAACCACTTTTTGCACTTGTGATAGTGTTGAAACCCCACTTTTCGCACATGTGTTAGTGAAGGAAACCACTTTTCGCACTTGTGTTGATGCAGGAAACCACTTTTGCACTTGTATTAGTGTGGAAAAAACACTTTTTGCACTTGTGATAGTGTTGAAAAACCACTTCTCGCACTTGTGTTAGTGTTGAAAAAGCCACTTTTCGCACTTGTGTTGGTGCAGGAAACCACTTTTGCACTTGTATTAGTGTGAAAAAAACACTTTTTGCACTTGTGTTAGTGTTGAAAAACCACTTTTGCACTTGTATTAGTGTGAAAAAAACACTTTTTGCACTTGTGTTAGTGTTGAAAAACCACTTTTGCACTTGTATTAGTGTTGAAAAACCACTTTTTGCACTTGTGTTAGTGTTGAAAAACCACTTTTGCACTTGTATTAGTGTGAAAAAAACACTTTTTGCACTTGTGATAGTGTTGAAAAAACACTTTTCGCACTTGTGTTAGTGTTGAAAAACCACTTTTCGCACTTGTGTTGGTGCAGGAAACCACTTTTGCACTTGTATTAGTGTGGCAAAACCACTTTTTGCACTTGTGTTAGTGTTGAAAAACCACTTTTCGCACTTATGTTAGTGTTGAAAAACCACTTTTCGCACTGTGTTGGTGCAGGCACTGTGTTGTGTTGGTGCAGGAAACCACTTTTGCACTTGTGTTGGTGCAGGAAACCACTTTTGCACTTGTATTAGTGTGGAAAAAAGACTTTTTGCACTTGTGATAGTGTTGAAAAACCACTTCTCGCACTTGTGTTAGTGTTGAAAAACCACTTCTCGCACTTGTGTTAGTGTTGAAAATCCACTTTTCGCACTTGTGTTGGTGCAGGAAACCACTTTTGCACTTGTATTAGTGTGAAAAAAACACTTTTTGCACTTGTGATAGTGTTGAAAAACAACTTTTCGCACTTGTGTTAGTGTTGAAAAACCACTTTTGCACTTGTATTAGTGTGAAAAAAACACTTTTTGCACTTGTGATAGTGTTGAAAAAACACTTTTCGCACTTGTGTTAGTGTTGAAAAACCACTTTTCGCACTTGTGTTGGTGCAGGAAACCACTTTTGCACTTGTATTAGTGTGGAAAAACCACTTTTCGCACTTGTGTTAGTGTTGAAAAACCACTTTTCGCACTTGTGTTAGTGTTGAAAAACCACTTTTCGCACTTGTGTTAGTGTTGAAAAACCACTTTTCGCACTTGTGTTAGTGTTGAAAAACCACTTTTCGCACTTGTGTTAGTGTTGAAAAACCACTTTTCGCACTTGTGTTGGTGCAGGAAACCACTTTTGCACTTGTATTAGTGTGGAAAAACCACTTTTCGCACTTGTGTTAGTGTGGAAAAAACACTTTTTGCACTTGTGATGGTGTTGAAAAACCACTTTTCGCACTTGTGTTAGTGTTGAAAAACCACTTTTCGCACTTGTGTTGGTGCAGGAAACCACTTTTGCACTTGTATTAGTGTGGAAAAACCACTTTTCGCACTTGTGTTAGTGTTGAAAAACCACTTTTCGCACTTGTGTTAGTTTTGAAAAACCACTTTTCGCACCTGTGATAGTGTTGAAAAACCACTTTTCGCACTTGTGTTGGTGCAGGGAACCACTTTTGCACTTGTATTAGTGTGGAAAAAACACTTTTTGCACTTGTGATAGTGTTGAAAAACCACTTTTCGCACTTGTGTTAGTGTTGAAAAACCACTTTTCGCACTTGTGTTAGTGTTGAAAAACCACTTTTCGCACTTGTGTTGGTGCAGGAAACCACTTTTGCACTTGTATTAGTGTGGAAAAAACACTTTTTGCACTTGTGATAGTGTTGAAAAACCACTTTTCGCACTTGTGTTAATGTTGAAAAACCACTTTTCGCACTTGTGTTGGTGCAGGAAACCACTTTTGCACTTGTATTAGTGTTGAAAAACCACTTTTCGCACTTGTGTTAGTGTTGAAAAACCACTTTTCGCACTTGTGTTAGTGTTGAAAAACCACTTTTCGCACTTATGTTGGTGCAGGAAACCACTTTTGCACTTCTATTAGTGTGGAAAAAACACTTTTTGCACTTATGATAGTGTTGAAAAACCACTTTTCGCACTTGTGTTAGTGTTGAAAAACCACTTTTCGCACTTGTGTTGGTGCAGGAAACCACTTTTGCACTTGTATTAGTGTGGAAAAACCACTTTTCGCACTTGTGTTAGTGTTGAAAAACCACTTTTCGCACTTGTGTTAGTGTTGAAAAACCACTTTTCGCACTTGTGTTAGTGTTGAAAAACCACTTTTTGCTCTTGTGATAGTGTTGAAAAACCACTTTTCGCACTTGTGTTAGTGTTGAAAAACCACTTTTCGCACTTGTGTTGGTGCAGGAAACCACTTTTGCACTTATATTAGTGTGGAAAAACCACTTTTTGCACTTGTGATAGTGTTGAAACCCCACTTTTCGCACATGTGTTAGTGAAGGAAACCACTTTTCGCACTTGTGTTGATGCAGGAAACCACTTTTGCACTTGTATTAGTGTGGAAAAAACACTTTTTGCACTTGTGATAGTGTTGAAAAACCACTTCTCGCACTTGTGTTAGTGTTGAAAAAGCCACTTTTCGCACTTGTGTTGGTGCAGGAAACCACTTTTGCACTTGTATTAGTGTGAAAAAAACACTTTTTGCACTTGTGTTAGTGTTGAAAAACCACTTTTGCACTTGTATTAGTGTGAAAAAAACACTTTTTGCACTTGTGTTAGTGTTGAAAAACCACTTTTGCACTTGTATTAGTGTTGAAAAACCACTTTTTGCACTTGTGTTAGTGTTGAAAAACCACTTTTGCACTTGTATTAGTGTGAAAAAAACACTTTTTGCACTTGTGATAGTGTTGAAAAAACACTTTTCGCACTTGTGTTAGTGTTGAAAAACCACTTTTCGCACTTGTGTTGGTGCAGGAAACCACTTTTGCACTTGTATTAGTGTGGCAAAACCACTTTTTGCACTTGTGTTAGTGTTGAAAAACCACTTTTCGCACTTATGTTAGTGTTGAAAAACCACTTTTCGCACTGTGTTGGTGCAGGCACTGTGTTGTGTTGGTGCAGGAAACCACTTTTGCACTTGTGTTGGTGCAGGAAACCACTTTTGCACTTGTATTAGTGTGGAAAAAAGACTTTTTGCACTTGTGATAGTGTTGAAAAACCACTTCTCGCACTTGTGTTAGTGTTGAAAAACCACTTCTCGCACTTGTGTTAGTGTTGAAAATCCACTTTTCGCACTTGTGTTGGTGCAGGAAACCACTTTTGCACTTGTATTAGTGTGAAAAAAACACTTTTTGCACTTGTGATAGTGTTGAAAAACAACTTTTCGCACTTGTGTTAGTGTTGAAAAACCACTTTTGCACTTGTATTAGTGTGAAAAAAACACTTTTTGCACTTGTGATAGTGTTGAAAAAACACTTTTCGCACTTGTGTTAGTGTTGAAAAACCACTTTTCGCACTTGTGTTGGTGCAGGAAACCACTTTTGCACTTGTATTAGTGTGGAAAAACCACTTTTCGCACTTGTGTTAGTGTTGAAAAACCACTTTTCGCACTTGTGTTAGTGTTGAAAAACCACTTTTCGCACTTGTGTTAGTGTTGAAAAACCACTTTTCGCACTTGTGTTAGTGTTGAAAAACCACTTTTCGCACTTGTGTTAGTGTTGAAAAACCACTTTTCGCACTTGTGTTGGTGCAGGAAACCACTTTTGCACTTGTATTAGTGTGGAAAAACCACTTTTCGCACTTGTGTTAGTGTGGAAAAAACACTTTTTGCACTTGTGATGGTGTTGAAAAACCACTTTTCGCACTTGTGTTAGTGTTGAAAAACCACTTTTCGCACTTGTGTTGGTGCAGGAAACCACTTTTGCACTTGTATTAGTGTGGAAAAACCACTTTTCGCACTTGTGTTAGTGTTGAAAAACCACTTTTCGCACTTGTGTTAGTTTTGAAAAACCACTTTTCGCACCTGTGATAGTGTTGAAAAACCACTTTTCGCACTTGTGTTGGTGCAGGGAACCACTTTTGCACTTGTATTAGTGTGGAAAAAACACTTTTTGCACTTGTGATAGTGTTGAAAAACCACTTTTCGCACTTGTGTTAGTGTTGAAAAACCACTTTTCGCACTTGTGTTAGTGTTGAAAAACCACTTTTCGCACTTGTGTTGGTGCAGGAAACCACTTTTGCACTTGTATTAGTGTGGAAAAAACACTTTTTGCACTTGTGATAGTGTTGAAAAACCACTTTTCGCACTTGTGTTAATGTTGAAAAACCACTTTTCGCACTTGTGTTGGTGCAGGAAACCACTTTTGCACTTGTATTAGTGTTGAAAAACCACTTTTCGCACTTGTGTTAGTGTTGAAAAACCACTTTTCGCACTTGTGTTAGTGTTGAAAAACCACTTTTCGCACTTATGTTGGTGCAGGAAACCACTTTTGCACTTCTATTAGTGTGGAAAAAACACTTTTTGCACTTGTGATAGTGTTGAAAAACCACTTTTCGCACTTGTGTTAGTGTTGAAAAACCACTTTTCGCACTTGTGTTGGTGCAGGAAACCACTTTTGCACTTGTATTAGTGTGGAAAAACCACTTTTCGCACTTGTGTTAGTGTTGAAAAACCACTTTTCGCACTTGTGTTAGTGTTGAAAAACCACTTTTCGCACTTGTGTTAGTGTTGAAAAACCACTTTTCGTACTTGTTTTGGTGCAGAAAACCACTTTTGCACTTGTATTAGTGTGGAAAAACACTTTTTGCACTTGTGATAGTGTTGAAAAACCACTTTTCGCACTTGTGTTAGTGTTGAAAAACCACTTTTCGCACTTGTGTTGGTGCAGGAAACCACTTTTGCACTTGTATTAGTGTGGAAAAACCACTTTTTGCACTTGTGATAGTGTTGAAAACCCACTTTTCGCACATGTGTTAGTGAAGGAAACCACTTTCCGCACGTGTGTTGGTGCAGGAAACCACTTTTGCACTTGTGATAATGTTGAAAAACCACTTTTCGCACTTGTGTTAGTGTTGAAAAACCACTTTTCGCACTTGTGTTAGTGTTGAAAAACCACTTTTCGCACGTGTGTTGGTGCAGGAAATCACTTTTGCTCTTGTATTAGTGTGGAAAAACCACTTTTTGCACTTGTGATAGTGTTGAAAACCCACTTTTCACACATGTGTTAGTGAAGGAAACCACTTTTCGCACTTATGTTGATGCAGGAAACCACTTTTGCACTTGTATTAGTGTGGAAAAAACACTTTTTGCACATGTGATAGTGTTGAAAAACCACTTTTCGCACTTGTGTTAGTGTTGAAAATCCACTTTTCGCACTTGTGTTGGTGCAGGAAACCACTTTTGCACTTGTATTAGTGTGGAAAATACACTTTTTGCACTTGTGATAGTGTTGAAAAACCACTTTTCGCACTTGTGTTAGTGTTGAAAAACCACTTTTCGCACTTGTGTTAGTGTTGAAAAAACACTTTTCGCACTTGTGTTGGTGCAGGAAACCACTTTTGCACTTGTATTAGTGTGGAAAAACCACTTTTCGCACTTGTGTTAGTGTGGAAAAAACACTTTTTGCACTTGTGATAGTGTTGAAAAACCACTTTTCGCACTTGTGTTAGTGTTGAAAAACCACTTTTCGCACTTGTGTTGGTGCAGGAAACCACTTTTGCACTTGTATTAGTGTGGCAAAACCACTTTTCGCACTTGTGTTAGTGTTGAAAAACCACTTTTCGCACTTGTGTTAGTTTTGAAAAACCACTTTTTGCACTTGTGTTAGTGTTGAAAAACCACTTTTCGCACTTGTGTTGGTGCAGGAAACCACTTTTGCACTTGTATTAGTGTGGAAAAAACACTTTTTGTACTTGTGATAGTGTTGAAAAACCACTTTTCGCACTTGTGTTCGTGTTGAAAAACCACTTTTCGCACTTGTGTTAGTGTTGAAAAACCACTTTTCGCACTTGTGTTGGTGCAGGAAACCACTTTTGCACTTGTATTAGTGTGGAAAAAACACTTTTTGCACTTGTGATAGTGTTGAAAAACCACTTTTCGCACTTGTGTTAGTGTTGAAAAACCACTTTTCGCACTTGTGTTAGTGTTGAAAAACCACTTTTTGCACTTGTGTTGGTGCAGGAAACCACTTTTGCACTTGTATTAGTGTGGAAAAAACACTTTTCGCACTTATGTTAGTGTTGAAAAACCACTTTTCGCACTTGTGTTAGTGTTTAAAAACCACTTTTCGCACTTGTGTTGGTGCAGGAAACCACTTTTGCACTTGTATTAGTGTAGAAAAACCACTTTTCGCACTTGTGTTAGTGTTGAAAAACCACTTTTCGCACTTGTGTTGGTGCAGGAAACCACTTTTGCACTTGTATTAGTGTGGAAAAACCACTTTTCGCACTTGTGTTAGTGTTGAAAAACCACTTTTCGCACTTGTGTTGGTGCAGGAAACCACTTTTGCACTTGTATTAGTGTGGAAAAACCACTTTTTGCACTTGTGTTAGTGTTGAAAAACCACTTTTCGCACTTGTGTTGGTGCAGGAAACCACTTTTGCACTTGTATTAGTGTGGAAAAACCACTTTTCGCACTTGTGTTAGTGTTGAAAAACCACTTTTCGCACTTGTGTTAGTGTTGAAAAACCACTTTTTGCTCTTGTGATAGTGTTGAAAAACCACTTTTCGCACTTGTGTTAGTGTTGAAAAACCACTTTTCGCACTTGTGTTGGTGCAGGAAACCACTTTTGCACTTATATTAGTGTGGAAAAACCACTTTTTGCACTTGTGATAGTGTTGAAACCTCACTTTTCGCACATGTGTTAGTGAAGGAAACCACTTTTCGCACTTGTGTTGATGCAGGAAACCACTTTTGCACTTGTATTAGTGTGGAAAAAACACTTTTTGCACTTGTGATAGTGTTGAAAAACCACTTCTCGCACTTGTGTTAGTGTTGAAAAAGCCACTTTTCGCACTTGTGTTGGTGCAGGAAACCACTTTTGCACTTGTATTAGTGTGAAAAAAACACTTTTTGCACTTGTGTTAGTGTTGAAAAACCACTTTTGCACTTGTATTAGTGTGAAAAAAACACTTTTTGCACTTGTGTTAGTGTTGAAAAACCACTTTTGCACTTGTATTAGTGTTGAAAAACCACTTTTTGCACTTGTGTTAGTGTTGAAAAACTACTTTTGCACTTGTATTAGTGTGAAAAAAACACTTTTTGCACTTGTGATAGTGTTGAAAAAACACTTTTCGCACTTGTGTTAGTGTTGAAAAACCACTTTTCGCACTTGTGTTGGTGCAGGAAACCACTTTTGCACTTGTATTAGTGTGGAAAAACCACTTTTTGCACTTGTGTTAGTGTTGAAAAACCACTTTTCGCACTTATGTTAGTGTTGAAAAACCACTTTTCGCACTGTGTTGGTGCAGGCACTGTGTTGTGTTGGTGCAGGAAACCACTTTTGCACTTGTGTTGGTGCAGGAAACCACTTTTGCACTTGTATTAGTGTGGAAAAAACACTTTTTGCACTTGTGTTAGTGTTGAAAAACCACTTTTTGCTCTTGTGATAGTGTTGAAAAACCACTTTTCGCACTTGTGTTAGTGTTGAAAAACCACTTTTCGCACTTGTGTTGGTGCAGGAAACCACTTTTGCACTTATATTAGTGTGGAAAAACCACTTTTTGCACTTGTGATAGTGTTGAAACCCCACTTTTCGCACATGTGTTAGTGAAGGAAACCACTTTTCGCACTTGTGTTGATGCAGGAAACCACTTTTGCACTTGTATTAGTGTGGAAAAAACACTTTTTGCACTTGTGATAGTGTTGAAAAACCACTTCTCGCACTTGTGTTAGTGTTGAAAAAGCCACTTTTCGCACTTGTGTTGGTGCAGGAAACCACTTTTGCACTTGTATTAGTGTGAAAAAAACACTTTTTGCACTTGTGTTAGTGTTGAAAAACCACTTTTGCACTTGTATTAGTGTGAAAAAAACACTTTTTGCACTTGTGTTAGTGTTGAAAAACCACTTTTGCACTTGTATTAGTGTTGAAAAACCACTTTTTGCACTTGTGTTAGTGTTGAAAAACCACTTTTGCACTTGTATTAGTGTGAAAAAAACACTTTTTGCACTTGTGATAGTGTTGAAAAAACACTTTTCGCACTTGTGTTAGTGTTGAAAAACCACTTTTCGCACTTGTGTTGGTGCAGGAAACCACTTTTGCACTTGTATTAGTGTGGCAAAACCACTTTTTGCACTTGTGTTAGTGTTGAAAAACCACTTTTCGCACTTATGTTAGTGTTGAAAAACCACTTTTCGCACTGTGTTGGTGCAGGCACTGTGTTGTGTTGGTGCAGGAAACCACTTTTGCACTTGTGTTGGTGCAGGAAACCACTTTTGCACTTGTATTAGTGTGGAAAAAAGACTTTTTGCACTTGTGATAGTGTTGAAAAACCACTTCTCGCACTTGTGTTAGTGTTGAAAAACCACTTCTCGCACTTGTGTTAGTGTTGAAAATCCACTTTTCGCACTTGTGTTGGTGCAGGAAACGACTTTTGCACTTGTATTAGTGTGAAAAAAACACTTTTTGCACTTGTGATAGTGTTGAAAAACAACTTTTCGCACTTGTGTTAGTGTTGAAAAACCACTTTTGCACTTGTATTAGTGTGAAAAAAACACTTTTTGCACTTGTGATAGTGTTGAAAAAACACTTTTCGCACTTGTGTTAGTGTTGAAAAACCACTTTTCGCACTTGTGTTGGTGCAGGAAACCACTTTTGCACTTGTATTAGTGTGGAAAAACCACTTTTCGCACTTGTGTTAGTGTTGAAAAACCACTTTTCGCACTTGTGTTAGTGTTGAAAAACCACTTTTCGCACTTGTGTTGGTGCAGGAAACCACTTTTGCACTTGTATTAGTGTGGGAAAAACACTTTTTGCACTTGTGATAGTGTTGAAAAACCACTTTTCGCACTTGTGTTGGTGCAGGAAACCACTTTTGCACTTGTATTAGTGTGGAAAAACCACTTTTCGCACTTGTGTTAGTGTGGAAAAAACACTTTTTGCACTTGTGATGGTGTTGAAAAACCACTTTTCGCACTTGTGTTAGTGTTGAAAAACCACTTTTCGCACTTGTGTTGGTGCAGGAAACCACTTTTGCACTTGTATTAGTGTGGAAAAACCACTTTTCGCACTTGTGTTAGTGTTGAAAAACCACTTTTCGCACTTGTGTTAGTTTTGAAAAACCACTTTTCGCACCTGTGATAGTGTTGAAAAACCACTTTTCGCACTTGTGTTGGTGCAGGGAACCACTTTTGCACTTGTATTAGTGTGGAAAAAACACTTTTTGCACTTGTGATAGTGTTGAAAAACCACTTTTCGCACTTGTGTTAGTGTTGAAAAACCACTTTTCGCACTTGTGTTAGTGTTGAAAAACCACTTTTCGCACTTGTGTTGGTGCAGGAAACCACTTTTGCACTTGTATTAGTGTGGAAAAAACACTTTTTGCACTTGTGATAGTGTTGAAAAACCACTTTTCGCACTTGTGTTAATGTTGAAAAACCACTTTTCGCACTTGTGTTGGTGCAGGAAACCACTTTTGCACTTGTATTAGTGTTGAAAAACCACTTTTCGCACTTGTGTTAGTGTTGAAAAACCACTTTTCGCACTTGTGTTAGTGTTGAAAAACCACTTTTCGCACTTATGTTGGTGCAGGAAACCACTTTTGCACTTCTATTAGTGTGGAAAAAACACTTTTTGCACTTGTGATAGTGTTGAAAAACCACTTTTCGCACTTGTGTTAGTGTTGAAAAACCACTTTTCGCACTTGTGTTGGTGCAGGAAACCACTTTTGCACTTGTATTAGTGTGGAAAAACCACTTTTCGCACTTGTGTTAGTGTTGAAAAACCACTTTTCGCACTTGTGTTAGTGTTGAAAAACCACTTTTCGCACTTGTGTTAGTGTTGAAAAACCACTTTTCGCACTTGTTTTGGTGCAGAAAACCACTTTTGCACTTGTATTAGTGTGGAAAAACACTTTTTGCACTTGTGATAGTGTTGAAAAACCACTTTTCGCACTTGTGTTAGTGTTGAAAAACCACTTTTCGCACTTGTGTTGGTGCAGGAAACCACTTTTGCACTTGTATTAGTGTGGAAAAACCACTTTTTGCACTTGTGATAGTGTTGAAAACCCACTTTTCGCACATGTGTTAGTGAAGGAAACCACTTTCCGCACGTGTGTTGGTGCAGGAAACCACTTTTGCACTTGTGATAATGTTGAAAAACCACTTTTCGCACTTGTGTTAGTGTTGAAAAACCACTTTTCGCACTTGTGTTAGTGTTGAAAAACCACTTTTGCACTTGTATTAGTGTGGAAAAACCACTTTTCGCACTTGTGTTAGTGTGGAAAAAACACTTTTTGCACTTGTGATAGTGTTGAAAAACCACTTTTCGCACTTGTGTTAGTGTTGAAAAACCACTTTTCGCACTTGTGTTGGTGCAGGAAACCACTTTTGCACTTGTATTAGTGTGGCAAAACCACTTTTCGCACTTGTGTTAGTGTTGAAAAACCACTTTTCGCACTTGTGTTAGTTTTGAAAAACCACTTTTTGCACTTGTGTTAGTGTTGAAAAACCACTTTTCGCACTTGTGTTGGTGCAGGAAACCACTTTTGCACTTGTATTAGTGTGGAAAAAACACTTTTTGTACTTGTGATAGTGTTGAAAAACCACTTTTCGCACTTGTGTTCGTGTTGAAAAACCACTTTTCGCACTTGTGTTAGTGTTGAAAAACCACTTTTCGCACTTGTGTTGGTGCAGGAAACCACTTTTGCACTTGTATTAGTGTGGAAAAAACACTTTTTGCACTTGTGATAGTGTTGAAAAACCACTTTTCGCACTTGTGTTAGTGTTGAAAAACCACTTTTCGCACTTGTGTTAGTGTTGAAAAACCACTTTTTGCACTTGTGTTGGTGCAGGAAACCACTTTTGCACTTGTATTAGTGTGGAAAAACCACTTTTCGCACTTATGTTAGTGTTGAAAAACCACTTTTCGCACTGTGTTGGTGCAGGCACTGTGTTGTGTTGGTGCAGGAAACCACTTTTGCACTTGTGTTGGTGCAGGAAACCACTTTTGCACTTGTATTAGTGTGGAAAAAACACTTTTTGCACTTGTGATAGTGTTGAAAAACCACTTCTCGCACTTGTGTTAGTGTTGAAAAACCACTTCTCGCACTTGTGTTAGTGTTGAAAATCCACTTTTCGCACTTGTGTTGGTGCAGGAAACCACTTTTGCACTTGTATTAGTGTGAAAAAAACACTTTTTGCACTTGTGATAGTGTTGAAAAACCACTTTTCGCACTTGTGTTAGTGTTGAAAAACCACTTTTGCACTTGTATTAGTGTGAAAAAAACACTTTTTGCACTTGTGATAGTGTTGAAAAAACACTTTTCGCACTTGTGTTAGTGTTGAAAAACCACTTTTCGCACTTGTGTTGGTGCAGGAAACCACTTTTGCACTTGTATTAGTGTGGAAAAACCACTTTTCGCACTTGTGTTAGTGTTGAAAAACCACTTTTCGCACTTGTGTTAGTGTTGAAAAACCACTTTTCGCACTTGTGTTGGTGCAGGAAACCACTTTTGCACTTGTATTAGTGTGGGAAAAACACTTTTTGCACTTGTGATAGTGTTGAAAAACCACTTTTCGCACTTGTGTTGGTGCAGGAAACCACTTTTGCACTTGTATTAGTGTGGAAAAACCACTTTTCGCACTTGTGTTAGTGTGGAAAAAACACTTTTTGCACTTGTGATGGTGTTGAAAAACCACTTTTCGCACTTGTGTTAGTGTTGAAAAACCACTTTTCGCACTTGTGTTGGTGCAGGAAACCACTTTTGCACTTGTATTAGTGTGGAAAAACCACTTTTCGCACTTGTGTTAGTGTTGAAAAACCACTTTTCGCACTTGTGTTAGTTTTGAAAAACCACTTTTCGCACCTGTGATAGTGTTGAAAAACCACTTTTCGCACTTGTGTTGGTGCAGGGAACCACTTTTGCACTTGTATTAGTGTGGAAAAAACACTTTTTGCACTTGTGAAAGTGTTGAAAAACCACTTTTCGCACTTGTGTTAGTGTTGAAAAACCACTTTTCGCACTTGTGTTAGTGTTGAAAAACCACTTTTCGCACTTGTGTTGGTGCAGGAAACCACTTTTGCACTTGTATTAGTGTGGAAAAAACACTTTTTGCACTTGTGATAGTGTTGAAAAACCACTTTTCGCACTTGTGTTAATGTTGAAAAACCACTTTTCGCACTTGTGTTGGTGCAGGAAACCACTTTTGCACTTGTATTAGTGTAGAAAAACCACTTTTCGCACTTGTGTTAGTGTTGAAAAACCACTTTTCGCACTTGTGTTGGTGCAGGAAACCACTTTTGCACTTGTATTAGTGTGGAAAAACCACTTTTCGCACTTGTGTTAGTGTTGAAAAACCACTTTTCGCACTTGTGTTAGTGTTGAAAAACCACTTTTTGCTCTTGTGATAGTGTTGAAAAACCACTTTTCGCACTTGTGTTAGTGTTGAAAAACCACTTTTCGCACTTGTGTTGGTGCAGGAAACCACTTTTGCACTTATATTAGTGTGGAAAAACCACTTTTTGCACTTGTGATAGTGTTGAAACCCCACTTTTCGCACATGTGTTAGTGAAGGAAACCACTTTTCGCACTTGTGTTGATGCAGGAAACCACTTTTGCACTTGTATTAGTGTGGAAAAAACACTTTTTGCACTTGTGATAGTGTTGAAAAACCACTTCTCGCACTTGTGTTAGTGTTGAAAAAGCCACTTTTCGCACTTGTGTTGGTGCAGGAAACCACTTTTGCACTTGTATTAGTGTGAAAAAAACACTTTTTGCACTTGTGTTAGTGTTGAAAAACCACTTTTGCACTTGTATTAGTGTGAAAAAAACACTTTTTGCACTTGTGTTAGTGTTGAAAAACCACTTTTGCACTTGTATTAGTGTTGAAAAACCACTTTTTGCACTTGTGTTAGTGTTGAAAAACCACTTTTGCACTTGTATTAGTGTGAAAAAAACACTTTTTGCACTTGTGATAGTGTTGAAAAAACACTTTTCGCACTTGTGTTAGTGTTGAAAAACCACTTTTCGCACTTGTGTTGGTGCAGGAAACCACTTTTGCACTTGTATTAGTGTGGAAAAACCACTTTTTGCACTTGTGTTAGTGTTGAAAAACCACTTTTCGCACTTATGTTAGTGTTGAAAAACCACTTTTCGCACTGTGTTGGTGCAGGCACTGTGTTGTGTTGGTGCAGGAAACCACTTTTGCACTTGTGTTGGTGCAGGAAACCACTTTTGCACTTGTATTAGTGTGGAAAAAACACTTTTTGCACTTGTGATAGTGTTGAAAAACCACTTCTCGCACTTGTGTTAGTGTTGAAAAACCACTGCTCGCACTTGTGTTAGTGTTGAAAATCCACTTTTCGCACTTGTGTTGGTGCAGGAAACCACTTTTGCACTTGTATTAGTGTGAAAAAAACACTTTTTGCACTTGTGATAGTGTTGAAAAACCACTTTTCGCACTTGTGTTAGTGTTGAAAAACCACTTTTGCACTTGTATTAGTGTGAAAAAAACACTTTTTGCACTTGTGATAGTGTTGAAAAAACACTTTTCGCACTTGTGTTAGTGTTGAAAAACCACTTTTCGCACTTGTGTTGGTGCAGGAAACCACTTTTGCACTTGTATTAGTGTGGAAAAACCACTTTTCGCACTTGTGTTAGTGTTGAAAAACCACTTTTCGCACTTGTGTTAGTGTTGAAAAACCACTTTTCGCACTTGTGTTGGTGCAGGAAACCACTTTTGCACTTGTATTAGTGTGGGAAAAACACTTTTTGCACTTGTGATAGTGTTGAAAAACCACTTTTCGCACTTGTGTTGGTGCAGGAAACCACTTTTGCACTTGTATTAGTGTGGAAAAACCACTTTTCGCACTTGTGTTAGTGTGGAAAAAACACTTTTTGCACTTGTGATGGTGTTGAAAAACCACTTTTCGCACTTGTGTTAGTGTTGAAAAACCACTTTTCGCACTTGTGTTGGTGCAGGAAACCACTTTTGCACTTGTATTAGTGTGGAAAAACCACTTTTCGCACTTGTGTTAGTGTTGAAAAACCACTTTTCGCACTTGTGTTAGTTTTGAAAAACCACTTTTCGCACCTGTGATAGTGTTGAAAAACCACTTTTCGCACTTGTGTTGGTGCAGGGAACCACTTTTGCACTTGTATTAGTGTGGAAAAAACACTTTTTGCACTTGTGATAGTGTTGAAAAACCACTTTTCGCACTTGTGTTAGTGTTGAAAAACCACTTTTCGCACTTGTGTTAGTGTTGAAAAACCACTTTTCGCACTTGTGTTGGTGCAGGAAACCACTTTTGCACTTGTATTAGTGTGGAAAAAACACTTTTTGCACTTGTGATAGTGTTGAAAAACCACTTTTCGCACTTGTGTTAATGTTGAAAAACCACTTTTCGCACTTGTGTTGGTGCAGGAAACCACTTTTGCACTTGTATTAGTGTGGAAAAACCACTTTTCGCACTTGTGTTAGTGTTGAAAAACCACTTTTCGCACTTGTGTTAGTGTTGAAAAACCACTTTTCGCACTTATGTTGGTGCAGGAAACCACTTTTGCACTTCTATTAGTGTGGAAAAAACACTTTTTGCACTTGTGATAGTGTTGAAAAACCACTTTTCGCACTTGTGTTAGTGTTGAAAAACCACTTTTCGCACTTGTGTTGGTGCAGGAAACCACTTTTGCACTTGTATTAGTGTGGAAAAACCACTTTTCGCACTTGTGTTAGTGTTGAAAAACCACTTTTCGCACTTGTGTTAGTGTTGAAAAACCACTTTTCGCACTTGTGTTAGTGTTGAAAAACCACTTTTCGCACTTGTTTTGGTGCAGAACACCACTTTTGCACTTGTATTAGTGTGGAAAAACACTTTTTGCACTTGTGATAGTGTTGAAAAACCACTTTTCGCACTTGTGTTAGTGTTGAAAAACCACTTTTCGCACTTGTGTTGGTGCAGGAAACCACTTTTGCACTTGTATTAGTGTGGAAAAACCACTTTTTGCACTTGTGATAGTGTTGAAAACCCACTTTTCGCACATGTGTTAGTGAAGGAAACCACTTTCCGCACGTGTGTTGGTGCAGGAAACCACTTTTGCACTTGTGATAATGTTGAAAAACCACTTTTCGCACTTGTGTTAGTGTTGAAAAACCACTTTTCGCACTTGTGTTAGTGTTGAAAAACCACTTTTCGCACGTGTGTTGGTGCAGGAAATCACTTTTGCACTTGTATTAGTGTGGAAAAACCACTTTTTGCACTTGTGATAGTGTTGAAAACCCACTTTTCACACATGTGTTAGTGAAGGAAACCACTTTTCGCACTTATGTTGATGCAGGAAACCGCTTTTGCACTTGTATTAGTGTGGAAAAAACACTTTTTGCACTTGTGATAGTGTTGAAAAACCACTTTTCGCACTTGTGTTAGTGTTGAAAATCCACTTTTCGCACTTGTGTTGGTGCAGGAAACCACTTTTGCACTTGTATTAGTGTGGAAAATACACTTTTTGCACTTGTGATAGTGTTGAAAAACCACTTTTCGCACTTGTGTTAGTGTTGAAAAACCACTTTTCGCACTTGTGTTAGTGTTGAAAAAACACTTTTCGCACTTGTGTTGGTGCAGGAAACCACTTTTGCACTTGTATTAGTGTGGAAAAACCACTTTTCGCACTTGTGTTAGTGTGGAAAAAACACTTTTTGCACTTGTGATAGTGTTGAAAAACCACTTTTCGCACTTGTGTTAGTGTTGAAAAACCACTTTTCGCACTTGTGTTGGTGCAGGAAACCACTTTTGCACTTGTATTAGTGTGGCAAAACCACTTTTCGCACTTGTGTTAGTGTTGAAAAACCACTTTTCGCACTTGTGTTAGTTTTGAAAAACCACTTTTTGCACTTGTGTTGGTGTTGAAAAACCACTTTTCGCACTTGTGTTGGTGCAGGAAACCACTTTTGCACTTGTATTAGTGTGGAAAAAACACTTTTTGTACTTGTGATAGTGTTGAAAAACCACTTTTCGCACTTGTGTTCGTGTTGAAAAACCACTATTCGCACTTGTGTTAGTGTTGAAAAACCACTTTTCGCACTTGTGTTGGTGCAGGAAACCACTTTTGCACTTGTATTAGTGTGGAAAAAACACTTTTTGCACTTGTGATAGTGTTGAAAAACCACTTTTCGCACTTGTGTTAATGTTGAAAAACCACTTTTCGCACTTGTGTTTGTGCAGGAAACCACTTTTGCACTTGTATTAGTGTGGAAAAACCACTTTTCGCACTTGTGTTAGTGTTGAAAAACCACTTTTCGCACTTGTGTTAGTGTTGAAAAACCACTTTTCGCACTTGTGTTGGTGCAGGAAACCACTTTTGCACTTCTATTAGTGTGGAAAAAACACTTTTTGCACTTGTGATAGTGTTGAAAAACCACTTTTCGCACTTGTGTTAGTGTTGAAAAACCACTTTTCGTTCTTGTGTTGGTGCAGGAAACCACTTTTGCACTTGTATTAGTGTGGAAAAACCACTTTTCGCACTTGTGTTAGTGTTGAAAAACCACTTTTCGCACTTGTGTTAGTGTTGAAAAACCACTTTTCGCACTTGTGTTAGTGTTGAAAAACCACTTTTCGCACTTGTGTTGGTGCAGGAAACCACTTTTGCACTTGTATTAGTGTGGCAAAACCACTTTTTGCACTTGTGATAGTGTTGAAAACCCACTTTTCGCACATGTGTTAGTGAAGGAAACCACTTTTCGCACTTGTGTTGGTGCAGGAAACCACTTTTGCACTTGTATTAGTGTGGAAAAAACACTTTTTGCACTTGTGATAGTGTTGAAAAACCACTTCTCGCACTTGTGTTAGTGTTGAAAATCCACTTTTCGCACTTGTGTTGGTGCAGGAAACCACTTTTGCACTTGTATTAGTGTGAAAAAAACACTTTTTGCACTTGTGATAGTGTTGAAAAACCACTTTTCGCACTTGTGTTAGTGTTGAAAAACCACTTTTGCACTTGTATTAGTGTGAAAAAAACACTTTTTGCACTTGTGATAGTGTTGAAAAAACACTTTTCGCACTTGTGTTAGTGTTGAAAAACCACTTTTCGCACTTGTGTTGGTGCAGGAAACCACTTTTGCACTTGTATTAGTGTGGAAAAACCACTTTTCGCACTTGTGTTAGTGTTGAAAAACCACTTTTCGCACTTGTGTTAGTGTTGAAAAACCACTTTTGCACTTGTATTAGTGTTGAAAAACCACTTTTTGCACTTGTGTTAGTGTTGAAAAACTACTTTTGCACTTGTATTAGTGTGAAAAAAACACTTTTTGCACTTGTGATAGTGTTGAAAAAACACTTTTCGCACTTGTGTTAGTGTTGAAAAACCACTTTTCGCACTTGTGTTGGTGCAGGAAACCACTTTTGCACTTGTATTAGTGTGGAAAAACCACTTTTTGCACTTGTGTTAGTGTTGAAAAACCACTTTTCGCACTTATGTTAGTGTTGAAAAACCACTTTTCGCACTGTGTTGGTGCAGGCACTGTGTTGTGTTGGTGCAGGAAACCACTTTTGCACTTGTGTTGGTGCAGGAAACCACTTTTGCACTTGTATTAGTGTGGAAAAAACACTTTTTGCACTTGTGATAGTGTTGAAAAACCACTTTTCGCACTTGTGTTAGTGTTTAAAAACCACTTTTCGCACTTGTGTTGGTGCAGGAAACCACTTTTGCACTTGTATTAGTGTAGAAAAACCACTTTTCGCACTTGTGTTAGTGTTGAAAAACCACTTTTCGCACTTGTGTTGGTGCAGGAAACCACTTTTGCACTTGTATTAGTGTGGAAAAACCACTTTTCGCACTTGTGTTAGTGTTGAAAAACCACTTTTCGCACTTGTGTTAGTGTTGAAAAACCACTTTTTGCTCTTGTGATAGTGTTGAAAAACCACTTTTCGCACTTGTGTTAGTGTTGAAAAACCACTTTTCGCACTTGTGTTGGTGCAGGAAACCACTTTTGCACTTATATTAGTGTGGAAAAACCACTTTTTGCACTTGTGATAGTGTTGAAACCCCACTTTTCGCACATGTGTTAGTGAAGGAAACCACTTTTCGCACTTGTGTTGATGCAGAAAACCACTTTTGCATTTGTATTAGTGTGGAAAAAACACTTTTTGCACTTGTGATAGTGTTGAAAAACCACTTCTCGCACTTGTGTTAGTGTTGAAAAAGCCACTTTTCGCACTTGTGTTGGTGCAGGAAACCACTTTTGCACTTGTATTAGTGTGAAAAAAACACTTTTTGCACTTGTGTTAGTGTTGAAAAACCACTTTTGCACTTGTATTAGTGTGAAAAAAACACTTTTTGCACTTGTGTTAGTGTTGAAAAACCACTTTTGCACTTGTATTAGTGTTGAAAAACCACTTTTTGCACTTGTGTTAGTGTTGAAAACCCACTTTTGCACTTGTATTAGTGTGAAAAAAACACTTTTTGCACTTGTGATAGTGTTGAAAAAACACTTTTCGCACTTGTGTTAGTGTTGAAAAACCACTTTTCGCACTTGTGTTGGTGCAGGAAACCACTTTTGCACTTGTATTAGTGTGGAAAAACCACTTTTTGCACTTGTGTTAGTGTTGAAAAACCACTTTTCGCACTTATGTTAGTGTTGAAAAACCACTTTTCGCACTGTGTTGGTGCAGGCACTGTGTTGTGTTGGTGCAGGAAACCACTTTTGCACTTGTGTTGGTGCAGGAAACCACTTTTGCACTTGTATTAGTGTGGAAAAAACACTTTTTGCACTTGTGATAGTGTTGAAAAACCACTTCTCGCACTTGTGTTAGTGTTGAAAAACCACTTCTCGCACTTGTGTTAGTGTTGAAAATCCACTTTTCGCACTTGTGTTGGTGCAGGAAACCACTTTTGCACTTGTATTAGTGTGAAAAAAACACTTTTTGCACTTGTGATAGTGTTGAAAAACCACTTTTCGCACTTGTGTTAGTGTTGAAAAACCACTTTTGCGCTTGTATTAGTGTGAAAAAAACACTTTTTGCACTTGTGATATTGTTGAAAAAACACTTTTCGCACTTGTGTTAGTGTTGAAAAACCACTTTTCGCACTTGTGTTGGTGCAGGAAACCACTTTTGCACTTGTATTAGTGTGGAAAAACCACTTTTCGCACTTGTGTTAGTGTTGAAAAACCACTTTTCGCACTTGTGTTAGTGTTGAAAAACCACTTTTCGCACTTGTGTTGGTGCAGGAAACCACTTTTGCACTTGTATTAGTGTGGGAAAAACACTTTTTGCACTTGTGATAGTGTTGAAAAACCACTTTTCGCACTTGTGTTGGTGCAGGAAACCACTTTTGCACTTGTATTAGTGTGGAAAAACCACTTTTCGCACTTGTGTTAGTGTGGAAAAAACACTTTTTGCACTTGTGATGGTGTTGAAAAACCACTTTTCGCACTTGTGTTAGTGTTGAAAAACCACTTTTCGCACTTGTGTTGGTGCAGGAAACCACTTTTGCACTTGTATTAGTGTGGAAAAACCACTTTTCGCACTTGTGTTAGTGTTGAAAAACCACTTTTCGCACTTGTGTTAGTTTTGAAAAACCACTTTTCGCACCTGTGATAGTGTTGAAAAACCACTTTTCGCACTTGTGTTGGTGCAGGGAACCACTTTTGCACTTGTATTAGTGTGGAAAAAACACTTTTTGCACTTGTGATAGTGTTGAAAAACCACTTTTCGCACTTGTGTTAGTGTTGAAAAAACACTTTTCGCACTTGTGTTAGTGTTGAAAAACCACTTTTCGCACTTGTGTTGGTGCAGGAAACCACTTTTGCACTTGTATTAGTGTGGAAAAAACACTTTTTGCACTTGTGATAGTGTTGAAAAACCACTTTTCGCACTTGTGTTAATGTTGAAAAACCACTTTTCGCACTTGTGTTGGTGCAGGAAACCACTTTTGCACTTGTATTGGTGTGGAAAAACCACTTTTCGCACTTGTGTTAGTGTTGAAAAACCACTTTTCGCACTTGTGTTAGTGTTGAAAAACCACTTTTCGCACTTATGTTGGTGCAGGAAACCACTTTTGCACTTCTATTAGTGTGGAAAAAACACTTTTTGCACTTGTGATAGTGTTGAAAAACCACTTTTCGCACTTGTGTTAGTGTTGAAAAACCACTTTTCGCACTTGTGTTGGTGCAGGAAACCACTTTTGCACTTGTATTAGTGTGGAAAAACCACTTTTCGCACTTGTGTTAGTGTTGAAAAACCACTTTTCGCACTTGTGTTAGTGTTGAAAAACCACTTTTCGCACTTGTGTTAGTGTTGAAAAACCACTTTTCGCACTTGTTTTGGTGCAGAACACCACTTTTGCACTTGTATTAGTGTGGAAAAACACTTTTTGCACTTGTGATAGTGTTGAAAAACCACTTTTCGCACTTGTGTTAGTGTTGAAAAACCACTTTTCGCACTTGTGTTGGTGCAGGAAACCACTTTTGCACTTGTATTAGTGTGGAAAAACCACTTTTTGCACTTGTGATAGTGTTGAAAACCCACTTTTCGCACATGTGTTAGTGAAGGAAACCACTTTCCGCACGTGTGTTGGTGCAGTAAACCACTTTTGCACTTGTGATAATGTTGAAAAACCACTTTTCGCACTTGTGTTAGTGTTGAAAAACCACTTTTCGCACTTGTGTTAGTGTTGAAAAACCACTTTTCGCACGTGTGTTGGTGCAGGAAATCACTTTTGCACTTGTATTAGTGTGGAAAAACCACTTTTTGCACTTGTGATAGTGTTGAAAACCCACTTTTCACACATGTGTTAGTGAAGGAAACCACTTTTCGCACTTATGTTGATGCAGGAAACCACTTTTGCACTTGTATTAGTGTGGAAAAAACACTTTTTGCACTTGTGATAGTGTTGAAAAACCACTTTTCGCACTTGTGTTAGTGTTGAAAATCCACTTTTCGCACTTGTGTTGGTGCAGGAAACCACTTTTGCACTTGTATTAGTGTGGAAAATACACTTTTTGCACTTGTGATAGTGTTGAAAAACCACTTTTCGCACTTGTGTTAGTGTTGAAAAACCACTTTTCGCACTTGTGTTAGTGTTGAAAAAACACTTTTCGCACTTGTGTTGGTGCAGGAAACCACTTTTGCACTTGTATTAGTGTGGAAAAACCACTTTTCGCACTTGTGTTAGTGTGGAAAAAACACTTTTTGCACTTGTGATAGTGTTGAAAAACCACTTTTCGCACTTGTGTTAGTGTTGAAAAACCACTTTTCGCACTTGTGTTGGTGCAGGAAACCACTTTTGCACTTGTATTAGTGTGGCAAAACCACTTTTCGCACTTGTGTTAGTGTTGAAAAACCACTTTTCGCACTTGTGTTAGTTTTGAAAAACCACTTTTTGCACTTGTGTTAGTGTTGAAAAACCACTTTTCGCACTTGTGTTGGTGCAGGAAACCACTTTTGCACTTGTATTAGTGTGGAAAAAACACTTTTTGTACTTGTGATAGTGTTGAAAAACCACTTTTCGCACTTGTGTTCGTGTTGAAAAACCACTATTCGCACTTGTGTTAGTGTTGAAAAACCACTTTTCGCACTTGTGTTGGTGCAGGAAACCACTTTTGCACTTGTATTAGTGTGGAAAAAACACTTTTTGCACTTGTGATAGTGTTGAAAAACCACTTTTCGCACTTGTGTTAATGTTGAAAAACCACTTTTCGCACTTGTGTTTGTGCAGGAAACCACTTTTGCACTTGTATTAGTGTGGAAAAACCACTTTTCGCACTTGTGTTAGTGTTGAAAAACCACTTTTCGCACTTGTGTTAGTGTTGAAAAACCACTTTTCGCACTTGTGTTGGTGCAGGAAACCACTTTTGCACTTCTATTAGTGTGGAAAAAACACTTTTTGCACTTGTGATAGTGTTGAAAAACCACTTTTCGCACTTGTGTTAGTGTTGAAAAACCACTTTTCGTTCTTGTGTTGGTGCAGGAAACCACTTTTGCACTTGTATTAGTGTGGAAAAACCACTTTTCGCACTTGTGTTAGTGTTGAAAAACCACTTTTCGCACTTGTGTTAGTGTTGAAAAACCACTTTTCGCACTTGTGTTAGTGTGGCAAAACCACTTTTTGCACTTGTGATAGTGTTGAAAACCCACTTTTCGCACATGTGTTAGTGAAGGAAACCACTTTTCGCACTTGTGTTGGTGCAGGAAACCACTTTTGCACTTGTATTAGTGTGGAAAAACCACTTCTCGCACTTGTGTTAGTGTTGAAAAACCACTTCTCGCACTTGTGTTAGTGTTGAAAATCCACTTTTCGCACTTGTGTTGGTGCAGGAAACCACTTTTGCACTTGTATTAGTGTGAAAAAAACACTTTTTGCACTTGTGATAGTGTTGAAAAACCACTTTTCGCACTTGTGTTAGTGTTGAAAAACCACTTTTGCACTTGTATTAGTGTGAAAAAAACACTTTTTGCACTTGTGATAGTGTTGAAAAAACACTTTTCGCACTTGTGTTAGTGTTGAAAAACCACTTTTCGCACTTGTGTTGGTGCAGGAAACCACTTTTGCACTTGTATTAGTGTGGAAAAACCACTTTTCGCACTTGTGTTAGTGTTGAAAAACCACTTTTCGCACTTGTGTTAGTGTTGAAAAACCACTTTTGCACTTGTATTAATGTTGAAAAACCACTTTTTGCACTTGTGTTAGTGTTGAAAAACTACTTTTGCACTTGTATTAGTGTGAAAAAAACACTTTTTGCACTTGTGATAGTGTTGAAAAAACACTTTTCGCACTTGTGTTAGTGTTGAAAAACCACTTTTCGCACTTGTGTTGGTGCAGGAAACCACTTTTGCACTTGTATTAGTGTGGAAAAACCACTTTTTGCACTTGTGTTAGTGTTGAAAAACCACTTTTCGCACTTATGTTAGTGTTGAAAAACCACTTTTCGCACTGTGTTGGTGCAGGCACTGTGTTGTGTTGGTGCAGGAAACCACTTTTGCACTTGTGTTGGTGCAGGAAACCACTTTTGCACTTGTATTAGTGTGGAAAAAACACTTTTTGCACTTGTGATAGTGTTGAAAAACCACTTTTCGCACTTGTGTTAGTGTTTAAAAACCACTTTTCGCACTTGTGTTGGTGCAGGAAACCACTTTTGCACTTGTATTAGTGTAGAAAAACCACTTTTCGCACTTGTGTTAGTGTTGAAAAACCACTTTTCGCACTTGTGTTGGTGCAGGAAACCACTTTTGCACTTGTATTAGTGTGGAAAAACCACTTTTCGCACTTGTGTTAGTGTTGAAAAACCACTTTTCGCACTTGTGTTAGTGTTGAAAAACCACTTTTTGCTCTTGTGATAGTGTTGAAAAACCACTTTTCGCACTTGTGTTAGTGTTGAAAAACCACTTTTCGCACTTGTGTTGGTGCAGGAAACCACTTTTGCACTTATATTAGTGTGGAAAAACCACTTTTTGCACTTGTGATAGTGTTGAAACCCCACTTTTCGCACATGTGTTAGTGAAGGAAACCACTTTTCGCACTTGTGTTGATGCAGGAAACCACTTTTGCACTTATATTAGTGTGGAAAAAACACTTTTTGCACTTGTGATAGTGTTGAAAAACCACTTCTCGCACTTGTGTTAGTGTTGAAAAAGCCACTTTTCGCACTTGTGTTGGTGCAGGAAACCACTTTTGCACTTGTATTAGTGTGAAAAAAACACTTTTTGCACTTGTGTTAGTGTTGAAAAACCACTTTTGCACTTGTATTAGTGTGAAAAAAACACTTTTTGCACTTGTGTTAGTGTTGAAAAACCACTTTTGCACTTGTATTAGTGTTGAAAAACCACTTTTTGCACTTGTGTTAGTGTTGAAAAACCACTTTTGCACTTGTATTAGTGTGAAAAAAACACTTTTTGCACTTGTGATAGTGTTGAAAAAACACTTTTGGCACTTGTGTTAGTGTTGAAAAACCACTTTTCGCACTGTGTTGGTGCAGGCACTGTGTTGTGTTGGTGCAGGAAACCACTTTTGCACTTGTGTTGGTGCAGGAAACCACTTTTGCACTTGTATTAGTGTGGAAAAAACACTTTTTGCACTTGTGATAGTGTTGAAAAACCACTTCTCGCACTTGTGTTAGTGTTGAAAAACCACTTCTCGCACTTGTGTTAGTGTTGAAAATCCACTTTTCGCACTTGTGTTGGTGCAGGAAACCACTTTTGCACTTGTATTAGTGTGAAAAAAACACTTTTTGCACTTGTGATAGTGTTGAAAAACCACTTTTCGCACTTGTGTTAGTGTTGAAAAACCACTTTTGCACTTGTATTAGTGTGAAAAAAACACTTTTTGCACTTGTGATAGTGTTGAAAAAACACTTTTCGCACTTGTGTTAGTGTTGAAAAACCACTTTTCGCACTTGTGTTGGTGCAGGAAACCACTTTTGCACTTGTATTAGTGTGGAAAAACCACTTTTCGCACTTGTGTTAGTGTTGAAAAACCACTTTTCGCACTTGTGTTAGTGTTGAAAAACCACTTTTCGCACTTGTGTTGGTGCAGGAAACCACTTTTGCACTTGTATTAGTGTGGGAAAAACACTTTTTGCACTTGTGATAGTGTTGAAAAACCACTTTTCGCACTTGTGTTGGTGCAGGAAACCACTTTTGCACTTGTATTAGTGTGGAAAAACCACTTTTCGCACTTGTGTTAGTGTGGAAAAAACACTTTTTGCACTTGTGATGGTGTTGAAAAACCACTTTTCGCACTTGTGTTAGTGTTGAAAAACCACTTTTCGCACTTGTGTTGGTGCAGGAAACCACTTTTGCACTTGTATTAGTGTGGAAAAACCACTTTTCGCACTTGTGTTAGTGTTGAAAAACCACTTTTCGCACTTGTGTTAGTTTTGAAAAAACACTTTTCGCACCTGTGATAGTGTTGAAAAACCACTTTTCGCACTTGTGTTGGTGCAGGGAACCACTTTTGCACTTGTATTAGTGTGGAAAAAACACTTTTTGCACTTGTGATAGTGTTGAAAAACCACTTTTCGCACTTGTGTTAGTGTTGAAAAACCACTTTTCGCACTTGTGTTAGTGTTGAAAAACCACTTTTCGCACTTGTGTTGGTGCAGGAAACCACTTTTGCACTTGTATTAGTGTGGAAAAAACACTTTTTGCACTTGTGATAGTGTTGAAAAACCACTTTTCGCACTTGTGTTAATGTTGAAAAACCACTTTTCGCACTTGTGTTGGTGCAGGAAACCACTTTTGCACTTGTATTAGTGTGGAAAAACCACTTTTCGCACTTGTGTTAGTGTTGAAAAACCACTTTTCGCACTTGTGTTAATGTTGAAAAACCACTTTTCGCACTTATGTTGGTGCAGGAAACCACTTTTGCACTTCTATTAGTGTGGAAAAAACACTTTTTGCACTTGTGATAGTGTTGAAAAACCACTTTTCGCACTTGTGTTAGTGTTGAAAAACCACTTTTCGCACTTGTGTTGGTGCAGGAAACCACTTTTGCACTTGTATTAGTGTGGAAAAACCACTTTTCGCACTTGTGTTAGTGTTGAAAAACCACTTTTCGCACTTGTGTTAGTGTTGAAAAACCACTTTTCGCACTTGTGTTAGTGTTGAAAAACCACTTTTCGCACTTGTTTTGGTGCAGGAAACCACTTTTGCACTTGTATTAGTGTGGAAAAACACTTTTTGCACTTGTGATAGTGTTGAAAAACCACTTTTCGCACTTGTGTTAGTGTTGAAAAACCACTTTTCGCACTTGTGTTGGTGCAGGAAACCACTTTTGCACTTGTATTAGTGTGGAAAAACCACTTTTTGCACTTGTGATAGTGTTGAAAACCCACTTTTCGCACATGTGTTAGTGAAGGAAACCACTTTCCGCACGTGTGTTGATGCAGGAAACCACTTTTGCACTTGTGATAATGTTGAAAAACCACTTTTCGCACTTGTGTTAGTGTTGAAAAACCACTTTTCGCACTTGTGTTAGTGTTGAAAAACCACTTTTCGCACGTGTGTTGGTGCAGGAAATCACTTTTGCACTTGTATTAGTGTGGAAAAACCACTTTTTGCACTTGTGATAGTGTTGAAAACCCACTTTTCACACATGTGTTAGTGAAGGAAACCACTTTTCGCACTTATGTTGATGCAGGAAACCACTTTTGCACTTGTATTAGTGTGGAAAAAACACTTTTTGCACTTGTGATAGTGTTGAAAAACCACTTTTCGCACTTGTGTTAGTGTTGAAAATCCACTTTTCGCACTTGTGTTGGTGCAGGAAACCACTTTTGCACTTGTATTAGTGTGGAAAATACACTTTTTGCACTTGTGTTAGTGTGGAAAAACCACTTTTTGCACTTGTGATAGTGTTGAAAAAACACTTTTCGCACTTGTGTTAGTGTTGAAAAACCACTTTTCGCACTTGTGTTGGTGCAGGAAACCACTTTTGCACTTGTATTAGTGTGGAAAAACCACTTTTTGCACTTGTGTTAGTGTTGAAAAACCACTTTTCGCACTTATGTTAGTGTTGAAAAACCACTTTTCGCACTGTGTTGGTGCAGGCACTGTGTTGTGTTGGTGCAGGAAACCACTTTTGCACTTGTGTTGGTGCAGGAAACCACTTTTGCACTTGTATTAGTGTGGAAAAAACACTTTTTGCACTTGTGATAGTGTTGAAAAACCACTTTTCGCACTTGTGTTAGTGTTTAAAAACCACTTTTTGCTCTTGTGATAGTGTTGAAAAACCACTTTTCGCACTTGTGTTAGTGTTGAAAAACCACTTTTCGCACTTGTGTTGGTGCAGGAAACCACTTTTGCACTTATATTAGTGTGGAAAAACCACTTTTTGCACTTGTGATAGTGTTGAAACCCCACTTTTCGCACATGTGTTAGTGAAGGAAACCACTTTTCGCACTTGTGTTGATGCAGGAAACCACTTTTGCACTTATATTAGTGTGGAAAAAACACTTTTTGCACTTGTGATAGTGTTGAAAAACCACTTCTCGCACTTGTGTTAGTGTTGAAAAAGCCACTTTTCGCACTTGTGTTGGTGCAGGAAACCACTTTTGCACTTGTATTAGTGTGAAAAAAACACTTTTTGCACTTGTGTTAGTGTTGAAAAACCACTTTTGCACTTGTATTAGTGTGAAAAAAACACTTTTTGCACTTGTGTTAGTGTTGAAAAACCACTTTTGCACTTGTATTAGTGTTGAAAAACCACTTTTTGCACTTGTGTTAGTGTTGAAAAACCACTTTTGCACTTGTATTAGTGTGAAAAAAACACTTTTTGCACTTGTGATAGTGTTGAAAAAACACTTTTTGCACTTGTGTTAGTGTTGAAAAACCACTTTTCGCACTTGTGTTGGTGCAGGAAACCACTTTTGCACTTGTATTAGTGTGGAAAAACCACTTTTTGCACTTGTGTTAGTGTTGAAAAACCACTTTTCGCACTTATGTTAGTGTTGAAAAACCACTTTTCGCACTGTGTTGGTGCAGGCACTGTGTTGTGTTGGTGCAGGAAACCACTTTTGCACTTGTGTTGGTGCAGGAAACCACTTTTGCACTTGTATTAGTGTGGAAAAAACACTTTTTGCACTTGTGATAGTGTTGAAAAACCACTTCTCGCACTTGTGTTAGTGTTGAAAAACCACTCTCGCACTTGTGTTAGTGTTGAAAATCCACTTTTCGCACTTGTGTTGGTGCAGGAAACCACTTTTGCACTTGTATTAGTGTGAAAAAAACACTTTTTGCACTTGTGATAGTGTTGAAAAACCACTTTTCGCACTTGTGTTAGTGTTGAAAAACCACTTTTGCACTTGTATTAGTGTGAAAAAAACACTTTTTGCACTTGTGATAGTGTTGAAAAAACACTTTTCGCACTTGTGTTAGTGTTGAAAAACCACTTTTCGCACTTGTGTTGGTGCAGGAAACCACTTTTGCACTTGTATTAGTGTGGAAAAACCACTTTTCGCACTTGTGTTAGTGTTGAAAAACCACTTTTCGCACTTGTGTTAGTGTTGAAAAACCACTTTTCGCACTTGTGTTGGTGCAGGAAACCACTTTTGCACTTGTATTAGTGTGGGAAAAACACTTTTTGCACTTGTGATAGTGTTGAAAAACCACTTTTCGCACTTGTGTTGGTGCAGGAAACCACTTTTGCACTTGTATTAGTGTGGAAAAACCACTTTTCGCACTTGTGTTAGTGTGGAAAAAACACTTTTTGCACTTGTGATGGTGTTGAAAAACCACTTTTCGCACTTGTGTTAGTGTTGAAAAACCACTTTTCGCACTTGTGTTGGTGCAGGAAACCACTTTTGCACTTGTATTAGTGTGGAAAAACCACTTTTCGCACTTGTGTTAGTGTTGAAAAACCACTTTTCGCACTTGTGTTAGTTTTGAAAAAACACTTTTCGCACCTGTGATAGTGTTGAAAAACCACTTTTCGCACTTGTGTTGGTGCAGGGAACCACTTTTGCACTTGTATTAGTGTGGAAAAAACACTTTTTGCACTTGTGATAGTGTTGAAAAACCACTTTTCGCACTTGTGTTAGTGTTGAAAAACCACTTTTCGCACTTGTGTTAGTGTTGAAAAACCACTTTTCGCACTTGTGTTGGTGCAGGAAACCACTTTTGCACTTGTATTAGTGTGGAAAAAACACTTTTTGCACTTGTGATAGTGTTGAAAAACCACTTTTCGCACTTGTGTTAATGTTGAAAAACCACTTTTCGCACTTGTGTTGGTGCAGGAAACCACTTTTGCACTTGTATTAGTGTGGAAAAACCACTTTTCGCACTTGTGTTAGTGTTGAAAAACCACTTTTCGCACTTGTGTTAGTGTTGAAAAACCACTTTTCGCACTTATGTTGGTGCAGGAAACCACTTTTGCACTTCTATTAGTGTGGAAAAAACACTTTTTGCACTTGTGATAGTGTTGAAAAACCACTTTTCGCACTTGTGTTAGTGTTGAAAAACCACTTTTCGCACTTGTGTTGGTGCAGGAAACCACTTTTGCACTTGTATTAGTGTGGAAAAACCACTTTTCGCACTTGTGTTAGTGTTGAAAAACCACTTTTCGCACTTGTGTTAGTGTTGAAAAACCACTTTTCGCACTTGTGTTGGTGTTGAAAAACCACTTTTCGCACTTGTTTTGGTGCAGGAAACCACTTTTGCACTTGTATTAGTGTGGAAAAACACTTTTTGCACTTGTGATAGTGTTGAAAAACCACTTTTCGCACTTGTGTTAGTGTTGAAAAACCACTTTTCGCACTTGTGTTGGTGCAGGAAACCACTTTTGCACTTGTATTAGTGTGGAAAAACCACTTTTTGCACTTGTGATAGTGTTGAAAACCCACTTTTCGCACATGTGTTAGTGAAGGAAACCACTTTCCGCACGTGTGTTGATGCAGGAAACCACTTTTGCACTTGTGATAATGTTGAAAAACCACTTTTCGCACTTGTGTTAGTGTTGAAAAACCACTTTTCGCACTTGTGTTAGTGTTGAAAAACCACTTTTCGCACGTGTGTTGGTGCAGGAAATCACTTTTGCACTTGTATTAGTGTGGAAAAACCACTTTTTGCACTTGTGATAGTGTTGAAAACCCACTTTTCACACATGTGTTAGTGAAGGAAACCACTTTTCGCACTTATGTTGATGCAGGAAACCACTTTTGCACTTGTATTAGTGTGGAAAAAACACTTTTTGCACTTGTGATAGTGTTGAAAAACCACTTTTCGCACTTGTGTTAGTGTTGAAAATCCACTTTTCGCACTTGTGTTGGTGCAGGAAACCACTTTTGCACTTGTATTAGTGTGGAAAATACACTTTTTGCACTTGTGTTAGTGTGGAAAAACCACTTTTTGCACTTGTGATAGTGTTGAAAAAACACTTTTCGCACTTGTGTTAGTGTTGAAAAACCACTTTTCGCACTTGTGTTGGTGCAGGAAACCACTTTTGCACTTGTATTAGTGTGGAAAAACCACTTTTTGCACTTGTGTTAGTGTTGAAAAACCACTTTTCGCACTTATGTTAGTGTTGAAAAACCACTTTTCGCACTGTGTTGGTGCAGGCACTGTGTTGTGTTGGTGCAGGAAACCACTTTTGCACTTGTGTTGGTGCAGGAAACCACTTTTGCACTTGTATTAGTGTGGAAAAAACACTTTTTGCACTTGTGATAGTGTTGAAAAACCACTTTTCGCACTTGTGTTAGTGTTTAAAAACCACTTTTCGCACTTAGTCTAGTAGGAAGACTAGGTCCCCCTGCAACTCCCGGAGATATACTTCTAATCAGTGTTTCTAGATTGGACAAAATGTGTAGAAAATGACTAGCTATGGCCCCAAGCTGAAAAAATGTCCCACATACCATTTTTATGCAAATTACTGCTGCCATTATCAAAAAAACGATTTTTGACATATCTCAGCCAATATTGCAGATAATTGAAAAATGAAGGTGTCTAGACCCATGCTTTGAAGGGCATAGATCATGATAGAACTATTCATAACATGATTACATGTGTCTATGGTATACTAGTATGCATATTAATGCTGTAATTACAAAATAATCAGTTTTACAAATGATAAGGATACGTTAATACTGCAGATAACTTAACATGGTACATAAGGGGTCTAAACCCAGGTATTTTCAAGGTTAAATGTCAACAAGATTCTCCTGAGTCTTGCATAGGGGCGGGACATTGGCAGTAACATTGGTACCACTCAACTTTTCTTCCCACCATTGACTTTGTATTGCGAGAGATTTTCACTTGCTTATTTAAAGGTTTCTCACCCAGCCCACGTAAAATCTACCAACTCCTGCTGTTAACTCCCAAACATATTTTTTTATGTTATCCAATCACAGTGCAGAAATGACAGACTAGAGATCCAAATTAGTGCTGCTATAGCTGCCATTTTACATTTCCATCCATGTAACATGCGCGCTCGCGCGCTCGTATCAATTGGTAATGTCGCGCGCTCGTATCAATTGGTAACGTTGATGTTATTGAATACCTCAGTTGAAAGTTCAGTCTTCCATTCCATCTGTGTGTTGTTCTTGGTATTCATCCTCCAATCTAGCCAGGTAAGATGCTAACTATAATGTTACTCACACTCTTGACTTCAGTTTCTGCATGAAATCATAAACAGGCAGAATAACAGCTGAGCCAGCTAGCACCATGTTAGCTAACGTTAAAGCTAGCCTCATCTATGTACAGTATGTTCCTAATGTCGGTGTAACTTAAACTTTTGTTAATGCCAAACATGAGACATATCTGTTGACTTCTGTATATGAATTGAACCAGAAAGAGGCACGACAGCTGAGCTAGCTACAGTAACTTAGCACAATGTTTCATTGGCCTAGATAGCTAACGTTAGTGTGGAAGAATTTAGATGTTTTAGCTATTAGCACTTTTGATGCCACTAAACATGGTTTAGTCAGCTAAAAAGTACCCTAGTGTAGAACATGACTCAGAACCTCTGTTACCTCACTGAAAACTCAGAGCCTCCTTTCACAGGCACTTTTAACATCATTCGTGATTTCTTATTTGTCATTTAACAGTGATGGTAGACATCGACAGCAAGCATGCCCAAAAGAAAACGGAGTGTAGAACCTGCAGCCCAAAGCTCTCCTCCTACATGCATCCTTCATGTACCATCCATGTCTGATCATGGGGATTTCACGCCCCTCCGTAAAATTAAAGGATCTGCTTCAGAAAAACTGCAACTGCTTCAAAAGATCCGGGATAGACGTCTCAACCAACCGCATGACTCCCCATGTCGTATGCAATCAGTATGTGATCAGATCCCGGCAACTCTTCCTGATGACCTAGAAAGAGTAGGATATCACAGCAAGTGTTATAAGCACTTTGTCCGCCACTTTCATCGTCTGGGAGATGATACAGAACCAGGGCCATCAACCTCATCATGGCATCACTCTCCTCGTAAACCAGGAGGTTCTGCTGAACCCATCTTCCCGCCAGAGTGTATATTTTGTGAGAAAGTTGAGACCAAAGATGCTCATCGCAATACTGAGAGGCCTACAACCTTCCCATCCTTTAAAAACAAAGAAAATGCATGGGAGCAAATCGAAACACGGGCTGAGAAAATGGGTCTCTATCGACTCCATCGAAAGGTGAAAAACAAAGACCTCTTTGCATGTGAGGCCAAACACCATCCGTCATGTTTTAAAGCTTTCCGCACAGCATTCTACAACTATGAGCGTGCGATTCACAGAGCCGAAGCACCAAAGGAGCAGGCTTGCATGTCAGCCGCCCATGAAAAGGCATTCAACTCAGTACTGGAACACATTCAAACCCAGGTCATCCAGCAGAATAAAGTTCTACAGCTTTCTTCCTTGCGCTTGCTCTATGTCGAGGAACTGAAACTGAATGGATATGAGAACTCAAATTATCGGTCAGAGAAACTACTGAAACGCCTACAGAATGACCCAATCAAGGAGCATATCCACTTCACGAAGGTTGATCATGACAAATGTGATGTCATTTCTTTCTGGCTTGTGCACAGCTCAAACATAACAGTTTCCAATGCTCTCGCACGAGCATTCACACTCGGAAGCACAAACAAGAACCAAAATGTTGCCCTCCAACTTCGCCAGGGTATTCTACAGGCTTTCAGAGAGTGTAAAGACCAACCATGGCCACCAACAGCTGAAGACATGGAGCTCAATCCTGAAGACATCCTACCTCCAGACCTTGTCCGCTTTCTCAGCGTGCTAATGACTGGCAAGGAGGGCATCGAGACAGAAAAGGTGAAGCGTCTGGTCTTCTCCATTGGACAAGATCTGTGCCGTGCAGTGTCAGATGGAAAATGGAAGTTACCAAAGCACATTCTCCTCTGTGTGACTGTAAGGCACCTGTTCCGAAGCAAACAGCTCACCACAATACTACACAGGCTTGGACACTCTGAGAGCTACGATTTCGCCTTGGAGTTGGAAACTGCTCTCGCCAAGGTCCTGGATGAAGTCTCAACTTATCGTACACCACAAATTGTGACAGGAGAGGGCAACCTTGTATTCCACTGTGAGTGGGACAACTTGAATAAAACCACTACCAGTGTGCACGGCAGCAACATTGTAAACAGTGCTGGAGGAATCATGGTGCAGGAGGTCAAGCCCGGGTTCGAGAGCAGCAAGGACCGAATGCTACCTACCATCAATAGGTCACAACAGCGTAGCCTGAAGGTCGACACACCAAAAACTCTCCCACCCTTGCACTTTACTCGCGTTGGCCCGAAGTTCCCTGAAGGCTCATCATTCACACCGCCAGCAGAGAATGACACAGTCTATGCCACTACGATGCAAGAGTACTACATCTGGCTCTTCATCAGATACATCGGAAGCTGTGGCCTGCAGCCTGTGCCTGGGCTAGGGGGTTTCACCTCTGCAACTGGTTCTCCCCCACCCAGCAAATCAACAGTCGACTACTGCACGCCTATCCACCAACCGATCACAGACAACGCAGTTGTTCATGAGCTACTGAAGCGTTCCGAGGCAGCAACTGCTGAGGTGGGTCAGAGATGGGTCCTGAATACATTTGATCTGGGTGTCTGCATGAAAGCCCTTCCCATCATCTGGCGCTGGCCAAATGAATTTGCTAGTCATGTAGTAACGATTGGACCCTTCCACACATCCATGAACTACATCGGGATGCTCACTGGACACAAGATGCGTGGTTCTGGATATGCAGAGATTCTCTTTGAGGCACAACTAGTAACAAGTGGATCTCTCAAAGGTGTTCTCAGTGGAAAGGCCTACGCAAAGTCCCTCTTTTGCCTCAAAACAGTGTGTGAGGCAATGGAGAGGCTGTTGATGGAGAGATTCACTGAGGAGGAGAACATCATGATCTCTGACCCTGCTGTGCTTCTCAGAATGACCCAGTCTTGCAACCGAGAGCACCTCGATGAAGCCCTCAAAGACCCCTCAACTCTACTCCTCATCAAGACCCTCACATCCAAGTCCAAGGTTGATCTGGCTCGCCTTCCTCCATGCCAGTCTGCCCTGAAGCCGCACATCCAGCGTGTGAACCACCGCGTAGCATCTATCTATAATTCCAGTAATCTCTGTGTGTGTGTGTGTGTGTCTGTCTGTGTGTGTGTTTGTTTGTCTGTGACCGCTGTTTCTCGACAACCACGGGTCCGATATACTTGAAACTTGCCAGGTATATTGCTGGGGACCCGAGGATGTGCCTTTTCAAGGTTTCATATTAATCGGACAATTACTTACCGAGATATGTCCAAAAAACGCTTCAACCAATCAGAGAGCAGCGAGCTATCACGTGTGCCGAACGTGGCGATCAGACTCTGCCTCGGACGGCACATTTGACAGCGTATTCATTTATTTCACGTTGGAAAACTATGTTGCCGTTAAACTATGTTTTAAAACGAATTCAAACTGCGATTAAATTAAAACGATTCATCCTAACTGCGATTTGCGAACTTCCGGACAGTGACGACTGTCCGGCAGCACGCTTTCCGGCATCCAATCACAGAACGCTTTGTTGCGTAGGCGTGGCCGATGTGAGACGAGCGGAGCTGAGCGCGTTACGAGCTGACCGCCATTACGGTACGTAATTCGATTTCTTATGCGCATTATTTCTCCCAATTCATTCATCTCCCAATTTCTCCCAATTCAATTCGTATCACTAATAAAAACGAATTTGCGATTCATTCGCTTTCCTGCGCGTTTGTGCACGCGATGGCGATTGCTTTACCAAACTCCGGAAGCCGTTCGCTTTGGACCAAACCATTGCATGAGGGGGGGGTTCTGTGGTCGTTGCGAATGGACCAAACCATTCATGTAAATAGAGGGGGGGGATTGTCACTGTACTCGCAAGCCGTTCGCCGTTCGCTTTGGCGTTGCGAATGAACCAAACCATTTCATGTAAATAGAGGGGGGGGGGATATAATTTTAGATAGATATATAGTACGGGCATATATATAGTACGGGCATGCCCTAGTTGTACAAAAGAGCCGATCAACCTATCATCGAAAAGCCAAAACCTTATGAGGAGCAAGGATGGATAAGGACTGATGAAGGACTGTTGAAACCAATGTGGTCCAGTGGTCCCATCCTACCAACCTCACTGGTGGATCTTCTGAACACAGGAGAGCACGAAGAGGAGGAGGAAGAGGAAGGAGAAGAAGAGTTTGACTCTGACGATTTCGATGAAAATGATGATGACTGACTCAGTGTAGAATCACTAATGCTAATGATGTTTATCTAAAACAAGCAAGAGAAGAGTGGTCACATTGAGTGCTAGGACTATTTTGACAGTTGTAATATTTAGAAAAATAAAACTTTGTGTTAACGTCTGTGTAGACGGACCTTAATATGAGTCTATTATTTCGTAAAACTGTGATTATTTTGTAAATAAAGCACTAATTAGCATACTAGTATACCATAGACACATGTAATCATGTTATGAATAGTTCTATCATGATCTATGCCCTTCAAAACATGGGTCTAGACACCTTCATTTTTCAATTATCTGCAATATTGGCTGAGATATGTCAAAAATCGTTTTTTTGATAATGGCAGCAGTAATTTGCATAAAAATGGTATGTGGGACATCTTTTCAGCTTGGGGCCATAGCTAGTCATTTTCTACACATTTTTTCCAATCTAGAAACACTGATTAGAAGTATATCTCCGGGGGGTGCAGGGGGACCTAGTCTTCCTACTAGACTAACTTGTGTTGGTGCAGGAAACCACTTTTGCACTTGTATTAGTGTAGAAAAACCACTTTTCGCACTTGTGTTGGTGTTGAAAAACCACTTTTCGCACTTGTGTTGGTGCAGGAAACCACTTTTGCACTTGTATTAGTGTGGAAAAACCACTTTTCGCACTTGTGTTAGTGTTGAAAAACCACTTTTCGCACTTGTGTTAGTGTTGAAAAACCACTTTTTGCTCTTGTGATAGTGTTGAAAAACCACTTTTCGCACTTGTGTTAGTGTTGAAAAACCACTTTTCGCACTTGTGTTGGTGCAGGAAACCACTTTTGCACTTATATTAGTGTGGAAAAACCACTTTTTGCACTTGTGATAGTGTTGAAACCCCACTTTTCGCACATGTGTTAGTGAAGGAAACCACTTTTCGCACTTGTGTTGATGCAGGAAACCACTTTTGCACTTGTATTAGTGTGGAAAAACACTTTTTGCACTTGTGATAGTGTTGAAAAACCACTTTTCGCACTTGTGTTAGTGTTGAAAAACCACTTTTCGCACTTGTGTTGGTGCAGGAAACCACTTTTGCACTTGTATTAGTGTGGAAAAACCACTTTTTGCACTTGTGATAGTGTTGAAAACCCACTTTTCGCACATGTGTTAGTGAAGGAAACCACTTTCCGCACGTGTGTTGATGCAGGAAACCACTTTTGCACTTGTGATAATGTTGAAAAACCACTTTTCGCACTTGTGTTAGTGTTGAAAAACCACTTTTCGCACTTGTGTTAGTGTTGAAAAACCACTTTTCGCACGTGTGTTGGTGCAGGAAATCACTTTTGCACTTGTATTAGTGTGGAAAAACCACTTTTTGCACTTGTAATAGTGTTGAAAACCCACTTTTCACACATGTGTTAGTGAAGGAAACCACTTTTCGCACTTATGTTGATGCAGGAAACCACTTTTGCACTTGTATTAGTGTGGAAAAAACACTTTTTGCACTTGTGATAGTGTTGAAAAACCACTTTTCGCACTTGTGTTAGTGTTGAAAATCCACTTTTCGCACTTGTGTTGGTGCAGGAAACCACTTTTGCACTTGTATTAGTGTGGAAAATACACTTTTTGCACTTGTGTTAGTGTGGAAAAACCACTTTTTGCACTTGTGATAGTGTTGAAAAAACACTTTTCGCACTTGTGTTAGTGTTGAAAAACCACTTTTCGCACTTGTGTTGGTGCAGGAAACCACTTTTGCACTTGTATTAGTGTGGAAAAACCACTTTTTGCACTTGTGTTAGTGTTGAAAAACCACTTTTCGCACTTATGTTAGTGTTGAAAAACCACTTTTCG
The DNA here is from genome assembly GCF_964187855.1 of Myxine glutinosa. Lineage (NCBI taxonomy): Eukaryota > Metazoa > Chordata > Myxini > Myxiniformes > Myxinidae > Myxine > Myxine glutinosa. The sequence continues at coordinate 102,478 of NW_027616608.1, read as the reverse complement.
CACTGTGTTGGTGCAGGCACTGTGTTGTGTTGGTGCAGGAAACCACTTTTGCACTTGTGTTGGTGCAGGAAACCACTTTTGCACTTGTATTAGTGTGGAAAAAACACTTTTTGCACTTGTGATAGTGTTGAAAAACCACTTTTCGCACTTGTGTTAGTGTTTAAAAACCACTTTTCGCACTTAGTCTAGTAGGAAGACTAGGTCCCCCTGCACCTCCCGGAGATATACTTCTAATCAGTGTTTCTAGATTGGACAAAATGTGTAGAAAATGACTAGCTATGGCCCCAAGCTGAAAAAATGTCCCACATACCATTTTTATGCAAATTACTGCTGCCATTATCAAAAAAACGATTTTTGACATATCTCAGCCAATATTGCAGATAATTGAAAAATGAAGGTGTCTAGACCCATGCTTTGAAGGGCATAGATCATGATAGAACTATTCATAACATGATTACATGTGTCTATGGTATACTAGTATGCATATTAATGCTGTAATTACAAAATAATCAGTTTTACAAATGATAAGGATACGTTAATACTGCAGATAACTTAACATGGTACATAAGGGGTCTAAACCCAGGTATTTTCAAGGTTAAATGTCAACAAGATTCTCCTGAGTCTTGCATAGGGGCGGGACATTGGCAGTAACATTGGTACCACTCAACTTTTCTTCCCACCATTGACTTTGTATTGCGAGAGATTTTCACTTGCTTATTTAAAGGTTTCTCACCCAGCCCACGTAAAATCTACCAACTCCTGCTGTTAACTCCCAAACATATTTTTTTATGTTATCCAATCACAGTGCAGAAATGACAGACTAGAGATCCAAATTAGTGCTGCTATAGCTGCCATTTTACATTTCCATCCATGTAACATGCGCGCTCGCGCGCTCGTATCAATTGGTAATGTCGCGCGCTCGTATCAATTGGTAACGTTGATGTTATTGAATACCTCAGTTGAAAGTTCAGTCTTCCATTCCATCTGTGTGTTGTTCTTGGTATTCATCCTCCAATCTAGCCAGGTAAGATGCTAACTATAATGTTACTCACACTCTTGACTTCAGTTTCTGCATGAAATCATAAACAGGCAGAATAACAGCTGAGCCAGCTAGCACCATGTTAGCTAACGTTAAAGCTAGCCTCATCTATGTACAGTATGTTCCTAATGTCGGTGTAACTTAAACTTTTGTTAATGCCAAACATGAGACATATCTGTTGACTTCTGTATATGAATTGAACCAGAAAGAGGCACGACAGCTGAGCTAGCTACAGTAACTTAGCACAATGTTTCATTGGCCTAGATAGCTAACGTTAGTGTGGAAGAATTTAGATGTTTTAGCTATTAGCACTTTTGATGCCACTAAACATGGTTTAGTCAGCTAAAAAGTACCCTAGTGTAGAACATGACTCAGAACCTCTGTTACCTCACTGAAAACTCAGAGCCTCCTTTCACAGGCACTTTTAACATCATTCGTGATTTCTTATTTGTCATTTAACAGTGATGGTAGACATCGACAGCAAGCATGCCCAAAAGAAAACGGAGTGTAGAACCTGCAGCCCAAAGCTCTCCTCCTACATGCATCCTTCATGTACCATCCATGTCTGATCATGGGGATTTCACGCCCCTCCGTAAAATTAAAGGATCTGCTTCAGAAAAACTGCAACTGCTTCAAAAGATCCGGGATAGACGTCTCAACCAACCGCATGACTCCCCATGTCGTATGCAATCAGTATGTGATCAGATCCCGGCAACTCTTCCTGATGACCTAGAAAGAGTAGGATATCACAGCAAGTGTTATAAGCACTTTGTCCGCCACTTTCATCGTCTGGGAGATGATACAGAACCAGGGCCATCAACCTCATCATGGCATCACTCTCCTCGTAAACCAGGAGGTTCTGCTGAACCCATCTTCCCGCCAGAGTGTATATTTTGTGAGAAAGTTGAGACCAAAGATGCTCATCGCAATACTGAGAGGCCTACAACCTTCCCATCCTTTAAAAACAAAGAAAATGCATGGGAGCAAATCGAAACACGGGCTGAGAAAATGGGTCTCTATCGACTCCATCGAAAGGTGAAAAACAAAGACCTCTTTGCATGTGAGGCCAAACACCATCCGTCATGTTTTAAAGCTTTCCGCACAGCATTCTACAACTATGAGCGTGCGATTCACAGAGCCGAAGCACCAAAGGAGCAGGCTTGCATGTCAGCCGCCCATGAAAAGGCATTCAACTCAGTACTGGAACACATTCAAACCCAGGTCATCCAGCAGAATAAAGTTCTACAGCTTTCTTCCTTGCGCTTGCTCTATGTCGAGGAACTGAAACTGAATGGATATGAGAACTCAAATTATCGGTCAGAGAAACTACTGAAACGCCTACAGAATGACCCAATCAAGGAGCATATCCACTTCACGAAGGTTGATCATGACAAATGTGATGTCATTTCTTTCTGGCTTGTGCACAGCTCAAACATAACAGTTTCCAATGCTCTCGCACGAGCATTCACACTCGGAAGCACAAACAAGAACCAAAATGTTGCCCTCCAACTTCGCCAGGGTATTCTACAGGCTTTCAGAGAGTGTAAAGACCAACCATGGCCACCAACAGCTGAAGACATGGAGCTCAATCCTGAAGACATCCTACCTCCAGACCTTGTCCGCTTTCTCAGCGTGCTAATGACTGGCAAGGAGGGCATCGAGACAGAAAAGGTGAAGCGTCTGGTCTTCTCCATTGGACAAGATCTGTGCCGTGCAGTGTCAGATGGAAAATGGAAGTTACCAAAGCACATTCTCCTCTGTGTGACTGTAAGGCACCTGTTCCGAAGCAAACAGCTCACCACAATACTACACAGGCTTGGACACTCTGAGAGCTACGATTTCGCCTTGGAGTTGGAAACTGCTCTCGCCAAGGTCCTGGATGAAGTCTCAACTTATCGTACACCACAAATTGTGACAGGAGAGGGCAACCTTGTATTCCACTGTGAGTGGGACAACTTGAATAAAACCACTACCAGTGTGCACGGCAGCAACATTGTAAACAGTGCTGGAGGAATCATGGTGCAGGAGGTCAAGCCCGGGTTCGAGAGCAGCAAGGACCGAATGCTACCTACCATCAATAGGTCACAACAGCGTAGCCTGAAGGTCGACACACCAAAAACTCTCCCACCCTTGCACTTTACTCGCGTTGGCCCGAAGTTCCCTGAAGGCTCATCATTCACACCGCCAGCAGAGAATGACACAGTCTATGCCACTACGATGCAAGAGTACTACATCTGGCTCTTCATCAGATACATCGGAAGCTGTGGCCTGCAGCCTGTGCCTGGGCTAGGGGGTTTCACCTCTGCAACTGGTTCTCCCCCACCCAGCAAATCAACAGTCGACTACTGCACGCCTATCCACCAACCGATCACAGACAACGCAGTTGTTCGTGAGCTACTGAAGCGTTCCGAGGCAGCAACTGCTGAGGTGGGTCAGAGATGGGTCCTGAATACATTTGATCTGGGTGTCTGCATGAAAGCCCTTCCCATCATCTGGCGCTGGCCAAATGAATTTGCTAGTCATGTAGTAACGATTGGACCCTTCCACACATCCATGAACTACATCGGGATGCTCACTGGACACAAGATGCGTGGTTCTGGATATGCAGAGATTCTCTTTGAGGCACAACTAGTAACAAGTGGATCTCTCAAAGGTGTTCTCAGTGGAAAGGCCTACGCAAAGTCCCTCTTTTGCCTCAAAACAGTGTGTGAGGCAATGGAGAGGCTGTTGATGGAGAGATTCACTGAGGAGGAGAACATCATGATCTCTGACCCTGCTGTGCTTCTCAGAATGACCCAGTCTTGCAACCGAGAGCACCTCGATGAAGCCCTCAAAGACCCCTCAACTCTACTCCTCATCAAGACCCTCACATCCAAGTCCAAGGTTGATCTGGCTCGCCTTCCTCCATGCCAGTCTGCCCTGAAGCCGCACATCCAGCGTGTGAACCACCGCGTAGCATTGTACAAAAGAGCCGATCAACCTATCATCGAAAAGCCAAAACCTTATGAGGAGCAAGGATGGATAAGGACTGATGAAGGACTGTTGAAACCAATGTGGTCCAGTGGTCCCATCCTACCAACCTCACTGGTGGATCTTCTGAACACAGGAGAGCACGAAGAGGAGGAGGAAGAGGAAGGAGAAGAAGAGTTTGACTCTGACGATTTCGATGAAAATGATGATGACTGACTCAGTGTAGAATCACTAATGCTAATGATGTTTATCTAAAACAAGCAAGAGAAGAGTGGTCACATTGAGTGCTAGGACTATTTTGACAGTTGTAATATTTAGAAAAATAAAACTTTGTGTTAACGTCTGTGTAGACGGACCTTAATATGAGTCTATTATTTCGTAAAACTGTGATTATTTTGTAAATAAAGCACTAATTAGCATACTAGTATACCATAGACACATGTAATCATGTTATGAATAGTTCTATCATGATCTATGCCCTTCAAAACATGGGTCTAGACACCTTCATTTTTCAATTATCTGCAATATTGGCTGAGATATGTCAAAAATCGTTTTTTTGATAATGGCAGCAGTAATTTGCATAAAAATGGTATGTCGGACATTTTTTCAGCTTGGGGCCATAGCTAGTCATTTTCTACACATTCTTTCCAATCTAGAAACACTGATTAGAAGTATATCTCCGGGGGGTGCAGGGGGACCTAGTCTTCCTACTAGACTACTTAGTCTAGTAGGAAGACTAGGTCCCCCTGCACCTCCCGGAGATATACTTCTAATCAGTGTTTCTAGATTGGACAAAATGTGTAGAAAATGACTAGCTATGGCCCCAAGCTGAAAAAATGTCCCACATACCATTTTTATGCAAATTACTGCTGCCATTATCAAAAAAACGATTTTTGACATATCTCAGCCAATATTGCAGATAATTGAAAAATGAAGGTGTCTAGACCCATGCTTTGAAGGGCATAGATCATGATAGAACTATTCATAACATGATTACATGTGTCTATGGTATACTAGTATGCATATTAATGCTGTAATTACAAAATAATCAGTTTTACAAATGATAAGGATACGTTAATACTGCAGATAACTTAACATGGTACATAAGGGGTCTAAACCCAGGTATTTTCAAGGTTAAATGTCAACAAGATTCTCCTGAGTCTTGCATAGGGGCGGGACATTGGCAGTAACATTGGTACCACTCAACTTTTCTTCCCACCATTGACTTTGTATTGCGAGAGATTTTCACTTGCTTATTTAAAGGTTTCTCACCCAGCCCACGTAAAATCTACCAACTCCTGCTGTTAACTCCCAAACATATTTTTTTATGTTATCCAATCACAGTGCAGAAATGACAGACTAGAGATCCAAATTAGTGCTGCTATAGCTGCCATTTTACATTTCCATCCATGTAACATGCGCGCTCGCGCGCTCGTATCAATTGGTAATGTCGCGCGCTCGTATCAATTGGTAACGTTGATGTTATTGAATACCTCAGTTGAAAGTTCAGTCTTCCATTCCATCTGTGTGTTGTTCTTGGTATTCATCCTCCAATCTAGCCAGGTAAGATGCTAACTATAATGTTACTCACACTCTTGACTTCAGTTTCTGCATGAAATCATAAACAGGCAGAATAACAGCTGAGCCAGCTAGCACCATGTTAGCTAACGTTAAAGCTAGCCTCATCTATGTACAGTATGTTCCTAATGTCGGTGTAACTTAAACTTTTGTTAATGCCAAACATGAGACATATCTGTTGACTTCTGTATATGAATTGAACCAGAAAGAGGCACGACAGCTGAGCTAGCTACAGTAACTTAGCACAATGTTTCATTGGCCTAGATAGCTAACGTTAGTGTGGAAGAATTTAGATGTTTTAGCTATTAGCACTTTTGATGCCACTAAACATGGTTTAGTCAGCTAAAAAGTACCCTAGTGTAGAACATGACTCAGAACCTCTGTTACCTCACTGAAAACTCAGAGCCTCCTTTCACAGGCACTTTTAACATCATTCGTGATTTCTTATTTGTCATTTAACAGTGATGGTAGACATCGACAGCAAGCATGCCCAAAAGAAAACGGAGTGTAGAACCTGCAGCCCAAAGCTCTCCTCCTACATGCATCCTTCATGTACCATCCATGTCTGATCATGGGGATTTCACGCCCCTCCGTAAAATTAAAGGATCTGCTTCAGAAAAACTGCAACTGCTTCAAAAGATCCGGGATAGACGTCTCAACCAACCGCATGACTCCCCATGTCGTATGCAATCAGTATGTGATCAGATCCCGGCAACTCTTCCTGATGACCTAGAAAGAGTAGGATATCACAGCAAGTGTTATAAGCACTTTGTCCGCCACTTTCATCGTCTGGGAGATGATACAGAACCAGGGCCATCAACCTCATCATGGCATCACTCTCCTCGTAAACCAGGAGGTTCTGCTGAACCCATCTTCCCGCCAGAGTGTATATTTTGTGAGAAAGTTGAGACCAAAGATGCTCATCGCAATACTGAGAGGCCTACAACCTTCCCATCCTTTAAAAACAAAGAAAATGCATGGGAGCAAATCGAAACACGGGCTGAGAAAATGGGTCTCTATCGACTCCATCGAAAGGTGAAAAACAAAGACCTCTTTGCATGTGAGGCCAAACACCATCCGTCATGTTTTAAAGCTTTCCGCACAGCATTCTACAACTATGAGCGTGCGATTCACAGAGCCGAAGCACCAAAGGAGCAGGCTTGCATGTCAGCCGCCCATGAAAAGGCATTCAACTCAGTACTGGAACACATTCAAACCCAGGTCATCCAGCAGAATAAAGTTCTACAGCTTTCTTCCTTGCGCTTGCTCTATGTCGAGGAACTGAAACTGAATGGATATGAGAACTCAAATTATCGGTCAGAGAAACTACTGAAACGCCTACAGAATGACCCAATCAAGGAGCATATCCACTTCACGAAGGTTGATCATGACAAATGTGATGTCATTTCTTTCTGGCTTGTGCACAGCTCAAACATAACAGTTTCCAATGCTCTCGCACGAGCATTCACACTCGGAAGCACAAACAAGAACCAAAATGTTGCCCTCCAACTTCGCCAGGGTATTCTACAGGCTTTCAGAGAGTGTAAAGACCAACCATGGCCACCAACAGCTGAAGACATGGAGCTCAATCCTGAAGACATCCTACCTCCAGACCTTGTCCGCTTTCTCAGCGTGCTAATGACTGGCAAGGAGGGCATCGAGACAGAAAAGGTGAAGCGTCTGGTCTTCTCCATTGGACAAGATCTGTGCCGTGCAGTGTCAGATGGAAAATGGAAGTTACCAAAGCACATTCTCCTCTGTGTGACTGTAAGGCACCTGTTCCGAAGCAAACAGCTCACCACAATACTACACAGGCTTGGACACTCTGAGAGCTACGATTTCGCCTTGGAGTTGGAAACTGCTCTCGCCAAGGTCCTGGATGAAGTCTCAACTTATCGTACACCACAAATTGTGACAGGAGAGGGCAACCTTGTATTCCACTGTGAGTGGGACAACTTGAATAAAACCACTACCAGTGTGCACGGCAGCAACATTGTAAACAGTGCTGGAGGAATCATGGTGCAGGAGGTCAAGCCCGGGTTCGAGAGCAGCAAGGACCGAATGCTACCTACCATCAATAGGTCACAACAGCGTAGCCTGAAGGTCGACACACCAAAAACTCTCCCACCCTTGCACTTTACTCGCGTTGGCCCGAAGTTCCCTGAAGGCTCATCATTCACACCGCCAGCAGAGAATGACACAGTCTATGCCACTACGATGCAAGAGTACTACATCTGGCTCTTCATCAGATACATCGGAAGCTGTGGCCTGCAGCCTGTGCCTGGGCTAGGGGGTTTCACCTCTGCAACTGGTTCTCCCCCACCCAGCAAATCAACAGTCGACTACTGCACGCCTATCCACCAACCGATCACAGACAACGCAGTTGTTCGTGAGCTACTGAAGCGTTCCGAGGCAGCAACTGCTGAGGTGGGTCAGAGATGGGTCCTGAATACATTTGATCTGGGTGTCTGCATGAAAGCCCTTCCCATCATCTGGCGCTGGCCAAATGAATTTGCTAGTCATGTAGTAACGATTGGACCCTTCCACACATCCATGAACTACATCGGGATGCTCACTGGACACAAGATGCGTGGTTCTGGATATGCAGAGATTCTCTTTGAGGCACAACTAGTAACAAGTGGATCTCTCAAAGGTGTTCTCAGTGGAAAGGCCTACGCAAAGTCCCTCTTTTGCCTCAAAACAGTGTGTGAGGCAATGGAGAGGCTGTTGATGGAGAGATTCACTGAGGAGGAGAACATCATGATCTCTGACCCTGCTGTGCTTCTCAGAATGACCCAGTCTTGCAACCGAGAGCACCTCGATGAAGCCCTCAAAGACCCCTCAACTCTACTCCTCATCAAGACCCTCACATCCAAGTCCAAGGTTGATCTGGCTCGCCTTCCTCCATGCCAGTCTGCCCTGAAGCCGCACATCCAGCGTGTGAACCACCGCGTAGCATTGTACAAAAGAGCCGATCAACCTATCATCGAAAAGCCAAAACCTTATGAGGAGCAAGGATGGATAAGGACTGATGAAGGACTGTTGAAACCAATGTGGTCCAGTGGTCCCATCCTACCAACCTCACTGGTGGATCTTCTGAACACAGGAGAGCACGAAGAGGAGGAGGAAGAGGAAGGAGAAGAAGAGTTTGACTCTGACGATTTCGATGAAAATGATGATGACTGACTCAGTGTAGAATCACTAATGCTAATGATGTTTATCTAAAACAAGCAAGAGAAGAGTGGTCACATTGAGTGCTAGGACTATTTTGACAGTTGTAATATTTAGAAAAATAAAACTTTGTGTTAACGTCTGTGTAGACGGACCTTAATATGAGTCTATTATTTCGTAAAACTGTGATTATTTTGTAAATAAAGCACTAATTAGCATACTAGTATACCATAGACACATGTAATCATGTTATGAATAGTTCTATCATGATCTATGCCCTTCAAAACATGGGTCTAGACACCTTCATTTTTCAATTATCTGCAATATTGGCTGAGATATGTCAAAAATCGTTTTTTTGATAATGGCAGCAGTAATTTGCATAAAAATGGTATGTGGGACATTTTTTCAGCTTGGGGCCATAGCTAGTCATTTTCTACACATTCTTTCCAATCTAGAAACACTGATTAGAAGTATATCTCCGGGGGGTGCAGGGGGACCTAGTCTTCCTACTAGACTACTTAGTCTAGTAGGAAGACTAGGTCCCCCTGCACCTCCCGGAGATATACTTCTAATCAGTGTTTCTAGATTGGACAAAATGTGTAGAAAATGACTAGCTATGGCCCCAAGGAAACCACTTTTGCACTTGTATTAGTGTGGAAAAACCACTTTTCGCACTTGTGTTAGTGTTGAAAAACCACTTTTCGCACTTGTGTTAGTGTTGAAAAACCACTTTTTGCTCTTGTGATAGTGTTGAAAAACCACTTTTCGCACTTGTGTTAGTGTTGAAAAACCACTTTTCGCACTTGTGTTGGTGCAGGAAACCACTTTTGCACTTATATTAGTGTGGAAAAACCACTTTTTGCACTTGTGATAGTGTTGAAACCCCACTTTTCGCACATGTGTTAGTGAAGGAAACCACTTTTCGCACTTGTGTTGATGCAGGAAACCACTTTTGCACTTATATTAGTGTGGAAAAAACACTTTTTGCACTTGTGATAGTGTTGAAAAACCACTTCTCGCACTTGTGTTAGTGTTGAAAAAGCCACTTTTCGCACTTGTGTTGGTGCAGGAAACCACTTTTGCACTTGTATTAGTGTGAAAAAAACACTTTTTGCACTTGTGTTAGTGTTGAAAAACCACTTTTGCACTTGTATTAGTGTGAAAAAAACACTTTTTGCACTTGTGTTAGTGTTGAAAAACCACTTTTGCACTTGTATTAGTGTTGAAAAACCACTTTTTGCACTTGTGTTAGTGTTGAAAAACCACTTTTGCACTTGTATTAGTGTGAAAAAAACACTTTTTGCACTTGTGATAGTGTTGAAAAAACACTTTTCGCACTTGTGTTAGTGTTGAAAAACCACTTTTCGCACTTGTGTTGGTGCAGGAAACCACTTTTGCACTTGTATTAGTGTGGAAAAACCACTTTTTGCACTTGTGTTAGTGTTGAAAAACCACTTTTCGCACTTATGTTAGTGTTGAAAAACCACTTTTCGCACTGTGTTGGTGCAGGCACTGTGTTGTGTTGGTGCAGGAAACCACTTTTGCACTTGTATTAGTGTGGAAAAAACACTTTTTGCACTTGTGATAGTGTTGAAAAACCACTTCTCGCACTTGTGTTAGTGTTGAAAAACCACTTCTCGCACTTGTGTTAGTGTTGAAAATCCACTTTTCGCACTTGTGTTGGTGCAGGAAACCACTTTTGCACTTGTATTAGTGTGGAAAAACCACTTTTCGCACTTGTGTTAGTGTTGAAAAACCACTTTTCGCACTTGTGTTAGTGTTGAAAAACCACTTTTCGCACTTGTGTTGGTGCAGGAAACCACTTTTGCACTTGTATTAGTGTGGGAAAAACACTTTTTGCACTTGTGATAGTGTTGAAAAACCACTTTTCGCACTTGTGTTGGTGCAGGAAACCACTTTTGCACTTGTATTAGTGTGGAAAAACCACTTTTCGCACTTGTGTTAGTGTGGAAAAAACACTTTTTGCACTTGTGATGGTGTTGAAAAACCACTTTTCGCACTTGTGTTAGTGTTGAAAAACCACTTTTCGCACTTGTGTTGGTGCAGGAAACCACTTTTGCACTTGTATTAGTGTGGAAAAACCACTTTTCGCACTTGTGTTAGTGTTGAAAAACCACTTTTCGCACTTGTGTTAGTTTTGAAAAACCACTTTTCGCACCTGTGATAGTGTTGAAAAACCACTTTTCGCACTTGTGTTGGTGCAGGGAACCACTTTTGCACTTGTATTAGTGTGGAAAAAACACTTTTTGCACTTGTGATAGTGTTGAAAAACCACTTTTCGCACTTGTGTTAGTGTTGAAAAACCACTTTTCGCACTTGTGTTAGTGTTGAAAAACCACTTTTCGCACTTGTGTTGGTGCAGGAAACCACTTTTGCACTTGTATTAGTGTGGAAAAAACACTTTTTGCACTTGTGATAGTGTTGAAAAACCACTTTTCGCACTTGTGTTAATGTTGAAAAACCACTTTTCGCACTTGTGTTGGTGCAGGAAACCACTTTTGCACTTGTATTAGTGTGGAAAAACCACTTTTCGCACTTGTGTTAGTGTTGAAAAACCACTTTTCGCACTTGTGTTAGTGTTGAAAAACCACTTTTCGCACTTATGTTGGTGCAGGAAACCACTTTTGCACTTCTATTAGTGTGGAAAAAACACTTTTTGCACTTGTGATAGTGTTGAAAAACCACTTTTCGCACTTGTGTTAGTGTTTAAAAACCACTTTTCGCACTTGTGTTGGTGCAGGAAACCACTTTTGCACTTGTATTAGTGTGGAAAAACCACTTTTCGCACTTGTGTTAGTGTTGAAAAACCACTTTTCGCACTTGTGTTAGTGTTGAAAAACCACTTTTCGCACTTGTGTTAGTGTTGAAAAACCACTTTTCGCACTTGTTTTGGTGCAGGAAACCACTTTTGCACTTGTATTAGTGTGGAAAAACACTTTTTGCACTTGTGATAGTGTTGAAAAACCACTTTTCGCACTTGTGTTAGTGTTGAAAAACCACTTTTCGCACTTGTGTTGGTGCAGGAAACCACTTTTGCACTTGTATTAGTGTGGAAAAACCACTTTTTGCACTTGTGATAGTGTTGAAAACCCACTTTTCGCACATGTGTTAGTGAAGGAAACCACTTTCCGCACGTGTGTTGGTGCAGGAAACCACTTTTGCACTTGTGATAATGTTGAAAAACCACTTTTCGCACTTGTGTTAGTGTTGAAAAACCACTTTTCGCACTTGTGTTAGTGTTGAAAAACCACTTTTCGCACGTGTGTTGGTGCAGGAAATCACTTTTGCACTTGTATTAGTGTGGAAAAACCACTTTTTGCACTTGTGATAGTGTTGAAAACCCACTTTTCACACATGTGTTAGTGAAGGAAACCACTTTTCGCACTTATGTTGATGCAGGAAACCACTTTTGCACTTGTATTAGTGTGGAAAAAACACTTTTTGCACTTGTGATAGTGTTGAAAAACCACTTTTCGCACTTGTGTTAGTGTTGAAAATCCACTTTTCGCACTTGTGTTGGTGTTGAAAAACCACTTTTCGCACTTGTGTTGGTGCAGGAAACCACTTTTGCACTTGTATTAGTGTGGAAAAACCACTTTTCGCACTTGTGTTAGTGTTGAAAAACCACTTTTCGCACTTGTGTTAGTGTTGAAAAACCACTTTTTGCTCTTGTGATAGTGTTGAAAAACCACTTTTCGCACTTGTGTTAGTGTTGAAAAACCACTTTTCGCACTTGTGTTGGTGCAGGAAACCACTTTTGCACTTATATTAGTGTGGAAAAACCACTTTTTGCACTTGTGATAGTGTTGAAACCCCACTTTTCGCACATGTGTTAGTGAAGGAAACCACTTTTCGCACTTGTGTTGATGCAGGAAACCACTTTTGCACTTATATTAGTGTGGAAAAAACACTTTTTGCACTTGTGATAGTGTTGAAAAACCACTTCTCGCACTTGTGTTAGTGTTGAAAAAGCCACTTTTCGCACTTGTGTTGGTGCAGGAAACCACTTTTGCACTTGTATTAGTGTGAAAAAAACACTTTTTGCACTTGTGTTAGTGTTGAAAAACCACTTTTGCACTTGTATTAGTGTGAAAAAAACACTTTTTGCACTTGTGTTAGTGTTGAAAAACCACTTTTGCACTTGTATTAGTGTTGAAAAACCACTTTTTGCACTTGTGTTAGTGTTGAAAAACCACTTTTGCACTTGTATTAGTGTGAAAAAAACACTTTTTGCACTTGTGATAGTGTTGAAAAAACACTTTTCGCACTTGTGTTAGTGTTGAAAAACCACTTTTCGCACTTGTGTTGGTGCAGGAAACAACTTTTGCACTTGTATTAGTGTGGAAAAACCACTTTTTGCACTTGTGTTAGTGTTGAAAAACCACTTTTCGCACTTATGTTAGTGTTGAAAAACCACTTTTCGCACTGTGTTGGTGCAGGCACTGTGTTGTGTTGGTGCAGGAAACCACTTTTGCACTTGTATTAGTGTGGAAAAAACACTTTTTGCACTTGTGATAGTGTTGAAAAACCACTTCTCGCACTTGTGTTAGTGTTGAAAAACCACTTCTCGCACTTGTGTTAGTGTTGAAAATCCACTTTTCGCACTTGTGTTGGTGCAGGAAACCACTCTTGCACTTGTATTAGTGTGAAAAAAACACTTTTTGCACTTGTGATAGTGTTGAAAAACCACTTTTCGCACTTGTGTTAGTGTTGAAAAACCACTTTTGCACTTGTATTAGTGTGAAAAAAACACTTTTTGCACTTGTGATAGTGTTGAAAAAACACTTTTCGCACTTGTGTTAGTGTTGAAAAACCACTTTTCGCACTTGTGTTGGTGCAGGAAACCACTTTTGCACTTGTATTAGTGTGGAAAAACCACTTTTCGCACTTGTGTTAGTGTTGAAAAACCACTTTTCGCACTTGTGTTAGTGTTGAAAAACCACTTTTCGCACTTGTGTTGGTGCAGGAAACCACTTTTGCACTTGTATTAGTGTGGGAAAAACACTTTTTGCACTTGTGATAGTGTTGAAAAACCACTTTTCGCACTTGTGTTGGTGCAGGAAACCACTTTTGCACTTGTATTAGTGTGGAAAAACCACTTTTCGCACTTGTGTTAGTGTGGAAAAAACACTTTTTGCACTTGTGATGGTGTTGAAAAACCACTTTTCGCACTTGTGTTAGTGTTGAAAAACCACTTTTCGCACTTGTGTTGGTGCAGGAAACCACTTTTGCACTTGTATTAGTGTGGAAAAACCACTTTTCGCACTTGTGTTAGTGTTGAAAAACCACTTTTCGCACTTGTGTTAGTTTTGAAAAACCACTTTTCGCACCTGTGATAGTGTTGAAAAACCACTTTTCGCACTTGTGTTGGTGCAGGGAACCACTTTTGCACTTGTATTAGTGTGGAAAAAACACTTTTTGCACTTGTGATAGTGTTGAAAAACCACTTTTCGCACTTGTGTTAGTGTTGAAAAACCACTTTTCGCACTTGTGTTAGTGTTGAAAAACCACTTTTCGCACTTGTGTTGGTGCAGGAAACCACTTTTGCACTTGTATTAGTGTGGAAAAAACACTTTTTGCACTTGTGATAGTGTTGAAAAACCACTTTTCGCACTTGTGTTAATGTTGAAAAACCACTTTTCGCACTTGTGTTGGTGCAGGAAACCACTTTTGCACTTGTATTAGTGTGGAAAAACCACTTTTCGCACTTGTGTTAGTGTTGAAAAACCACTTTTCGCACTTGTGTTAGTGTTGAAAAACCACTTTTCGCACTTATGTTGGTGCAGGAAACCACTTTTGCACTTCTATTAGTGTGGAAAAAACACTTTTTGCACTTGTGATAGTGTTGAAAAACCACTTTTCGCACTTGTGTTAGTGTTGAAAAACCACTTTTCGCACTTGTGTTGGTGCAGGAAACCACTTTTGCACTTGTATTAGTGTGGAAAAACCACTTTTCGCACTTGTGTTAGTGTTGAAAAACCACTTTTCGCACTTGTGTTAGTGTTGAAAAACCACTTTTCGCACTTGTGTTAGTGTTGAAAAACCACTTTTCGCACTTGTTTTGGTGCAGGAAACCACTTTTGCACTTGTATTAGTGTGGAAAAACACTTTTTGCACTTGTGATAGTGTTGAAAAACCACTTTTCGCACTTGTGTTAGTGTTGAAAAACCACTTTTCGCACTTGTGTTGGTGCAGGAAACCACTTTTGCACTTGTATTAGTGTGGAAAAACCACTTTTTGCACTTGTGATAGTGTTGAAAACCCACTTTTCGCACATGTGTTAGTGAAGGAAACCACTTTCCGCACGTGTGTTGGTGCAGGAAACCACTTTTGCACTTGTGATAATGTTGAAAAACCACTTTTCGCACTTGTGTTAGTGTTGAAAAACCACTTTTCGCACTTGTGTTAGTGTTGAAAAACCACTTTTCGCACGTGTGTTGGTGCAGGAAATCACTTTTGCACTTGTATTAGTGTGGAAAAACCACCTTTTGCACTTGTGATAGTGTTGAAAACCCACTTTTCACACATGTGTTAGTGAAGGAAACCACTTTTCGCACTTATGTTGATGCAGGAAACCACTTTTGCACTTGTATTAGTGTGGAAAAAACACTTTTTGCACTTGTGATAGTGTTGAAAAACCACTTTTCGCACTTGTGTTAGTGTTGAAAATCCACTTTTCGCACTTGTGTTGGTGCAGGAAACCACTTTTGCACTTGTATTAGTGTGGAAAATACACTTTTTGCACTTGTGTTAGTGTGGAAAAACCACTTTTTGCACTTGTGATAGTGTTGAAAAAACACTTTTCGCACTTGTGTTAGTGTTGAAAAACCACTTTTCGCACTTGTGTTGGTGCAGGAAACCACTTTTGCACTTGTATTAGTGTGGAAAAACCACTTTTTGCACTTGTGTTAGTGTTGAAAAACCACTTTTCGCACTTATGTTAGTGTTGAAAAACCACTTTTCGCACTGTGTTGGTGCAGGCACTGTGTTGTGTTGGTGCAGGAAACCACTTTTGCACTTGTGTTGGTGCAGGAAACCACTTTTGCACTTGTATTAGTGTGGAAAAAACACTTTTTGCACTTGTGATAGTGTTGAAAAACCACTTCTCGCACTTGTGTTAGTGTTGAAAAACCACTTCTCGCACTTGTGTTAGTGTTGAAAATCCACTTTTCGCACTTGTGTTGGTGCAGGAAACCACTCTTGCACTTGTATTAGTGTGAAAAAAACACTTTTTGCACTTGTGATAGTGTTGAAAAACCACTTTTCGCACTTGTGTTAGTGTTGAAAAACCACTTTTGCACTTGTATTAGTGTGAAAAAAACACTTTTTGCACTTGTGATAGTGTTGAAAAAACACTTTTCGCACTTGTGTTAGTGTTGAAAAACCACTTTTCGCACTTGTGTTGGTGCAGGAAACCACTTTTGCACTTGTATTAGTGTGGAAAAACCACTTTTCGCACTTGTGTTAGTGTTGAAAAACCACTTTTCGCACTTGTGTTAGTGTTGAAAAACCACTTTTCGCACTTGTGTTGGTGCAGGAAACCACTTTTGCACTTGTATTAGTGTGGGAAAAACACTTTTTGCACTTGTGATAGTGTTGAAAAACCACTTTTCGCACTTGTGTTGGTGCAGGAAACCACTTTTGCACTTGTATTAGTGTGGAAAAACCACTTTTCGCACTTGTGTTAGTGTGGAAAAAACACTTTTTGCACTTGTGATGGTGTTGAAAAACCACTTTTCGCACTTGTGTTAGTGTTGAAAAACCACTTTTCGCACTTGTGTTGGTGCAGGAAACCACTTTTGCACTTGTATTAGTGTGGAAAAACCACTTTTCGCACTTGTGTTAGTGTTGAAAAACCACTTTTCGCACTTGTGTTAGTTTTGAAAAACCACTTTTCGCACCTGTGATAGTGTTGAAAAACCACTTTTCGCACTTGTGTTGGTGCAGGGAACCACTTTTGCACTTGTATTAGTGTGGAAAAAACACTTTTTGCACTTGTGATAGTGTTGAAAAACCACTTTTCGCACTTGTGTTAGTGTTGAAAAACCACTTTTCGCACTTGTGTTAGTGTTGAAAAACCACTTTTCGCACTTGTGTTGGTGCAGGAAACCACTTTTGCACTTGTATTAGTGTGGAAAAAACACTTTTTGCACTTGTGATAGTGTTGAAAAACCACTTTTCGCACTTGTGTTAATGTTGAAAAACCACTTTTCGCACTTGTGTTGGTGCAGGAAACCACTTTTGCACTTGTATTAGTGTGGAAAAACCACTTTTCGCACTTGTGTTAGTGTTGAAAAACCACTTTTCGCACTTGTGTTAGTGTTGAAAAACCACTTTTCGCACTTATGTTGGTGCAGGAAACCACTTTTGCACTTCTATTAGTGTGGAAAAAACACTTTTTGCACTTGTGATAGTGTTGAAAAACCACTTTTCGCACTTGTGTTAGTGTTGAAAAACCACTTTTCGCACTTGTGTTGGTGCAGGAAACCACTTTTGCACTTGTATTAGTGTGGAAAAACCACTTTTCGCACTTGTGTTAGTGTTGAAAAACCACTTTTCGCACTTGTGTTAGTGTTGAAAAACCACTTTTCGCACTTGTGTTAGTGTTGAAAAACCACTTTTCGCACTTGTTTTGGTGCAGGAAACCACTTTTGCACTTGTATTAGTGTGGAAAAACACTTTTTGCACTTGTGATAGTGTTGAAAAACCACTTTTCGCACTTGTGTTAGTGTTGAAAAACCACTTTTCGCACTTGTGTTGGTGCAGGAAACCACTTTTGCACTTGTATTAGTGTGGAAAAACCACTTTTTGCACTTGTGATAGTGTTGAAAACCCACTTTTCGCACATGTGTTAGTGAAGGAAACCACTTTCCGCACGTGTGTTGGTGCAGGAAACCACTTTTGCACTTGTGATAATGTTGAAAAACCACTTTTCGCACTTGTGTTAGTGTTGAAAAACCACTTTTCGCACTTGTGTTAGTGTTGAAAAACCACTTTTCGCACGTGTGTTGGTGCAGGAAATCACTTTTGCACTTGTATTAGTGTGGAAAAACCACTTTTTGCACTTGTGATAGTGTTGAAAACCCACTTTTCACACATGTGTTAGTGAAGGAAACCACTTTTCGCACTTATGTTGATGCAGGAAACCACTTTTGCACTTGTATTAGTGTGGAAAAAACACTTTTTGCACTTGTGATAGTGTTGAAAAACCACTTTTCGCACTTGTGTTAGTGTTGAAAATCCACTTTTCGCACTTGTGTTGGTGCAGGAAACCACTTTTGCACTTGTATTAGTGTGGAAAATACACTTTTTGCACTTGTGTTAGTGTGGAAAAACCACTTTTTGCACTTGTGATAGTGTTGAAAAAACACTTTTCGCACTTGTGTTAGTGTTGAAAAACCACTTTTCGCACTTGTGTTGGTGCAGGAAACCACTTTTGCACTTGTATTAGTGTGGAAAAACCACTTTTTGCACTTGTGTTAGTGTTGAAAAACCACTTTTCGCACTTATGTTAGTGTTGAAAAACCACTTTTCGCACTGTGTTGGTGCAGGCACTGTGTTGTGTTGGTGCAGGAAACCACTTTTGCACTTGTGTTGGTGCAGGAAACCACTTTTGCACTTGTATTAGTGTGGAAAAAACACTTTTTGCACTTGTGATAGTGTTGAAAAACCACTTTTCGCACTTGTGTTAGTGTTTAAAAACCACTTTTCGCACTTGTGTTGGTGCAGGAAACCACTTTTGCACTTGTATTAGTGTAGAAAAACCACTTTTCGCACTTGTGTTAGTGTTGAAAAACCACTTTTCGCACTTGTGTTGGTGCAGGAAACCACTTTTGCACTTGTATTAGTGTGGAAAAACCACTTTTCGCACTTGTGTTAGTGTTGAAAAACCACTTTTCGCACTTGTGTTAGTGTTGAAAAACCACTTTTTGCTCTTGTGATAGTGTTGAAAAACCACTTTTCGCACTTGTGTTAGTCTTGAAAAACCACTTTTCGCACTTGTGTTGGTGCAGGAAACCACTTTTGCACTTATATTAGTGTGGAAAAACCACTTTTTGCACTTGTGATAGTGTTGAAACCCCACTTTTCGCACATGTGTTAGTGAAGGAAACCACTTTTCGCACTTGTGTTGATGCAGGAAACCACTTTTGCACTTGTATTAGTGTGGAAAAAACACTTTTTGCACTTGTGATAGTGTTGAAAAACCACTTCTCGCACTTGTGTTAGTGTTGAAAAAGCCACTTTTCGCACTTGTGTTGGTGCAGGAAACCACTTTTGCACTTGTATTAGTGTGAAAAAAACACTTTTTGCACTTGTGTTAGTGTTGAAAAACCACTTTTGCACTTGTATTAGTGTGAAAAAAACACTTTTTGCACTTGTGTTAGTGTTGAAAAACCACTTTTGCACTTGTATTAGTGTTGAAAAACCACTTTTTGCACTTGTGTTAGTGTTGAAAAACCACTTTTGCACTTGTATTAGTGTGAAAAAAACACTTTTTGCACTTGTGATAGTGTTGAAAAAACACTTTTCGCACTTGTGTTAGTGTTGAAAAACCACTTTTCGCACTTGTGTTGGTGCAGGAAACCACTTTTGCACTTGTATTAGTGTGGAAAAACCACTTTTTGCACTTGTGTTAGTGTTGAAAAACCACTTTTTGCACTTATGTTAGTGTTGAAAAACCACTTTTCGCACTGTGTTGGTGCAGGCACTGTGTTGTGTTGGTGCAGGAAACCACTTTTGCACTTGTATTAGTGTGGAAAAAACACTTTTTGCACTTGTGATAGTGTTGAAAAACCACTTCTCGCACTTGTGTTAGTGTTGAAAAACCACTTCTCGCACTTGTGTTAGTGTTGAAAATCCACTTTTCGCACTTGTGTTGGTGCAGGAAACCACTCTTGCACTTGTATTAGTGTGAAAAAAACACTTTTTGCACTTGTGATAGTGTTGAAAAACCACTTTTCGCACTTGTGTTAGTGTTGAAAAACCACTTTTGCACTTGTATTAGTGTGAAAAAAACACTTTTTGCACTTGTGATAGTGTTGAAAAAACACTTTTCGCACTTGTGTTAGTCTTGAAAAACCACTTTTCGCACTTGTGTTGGTGCAGGAAACCACTTTTGCACTTATATTAGTGTGGAAAAACCACTTTTTGCACTTGTGATAGTGTTGAAACCCCACTTTTCGCACATGTGTTAGTGAAGGAAACCACTTTTCGCACTTGTGTTGATGCAGGAAACCACTTTTGCACTTGTATTAGTGTGGAAAAAACACTTTTTGCACTTGTGATAGTGTTGAAAAACCACTTCTCGCACTTGTGTTAGTGTTGAAAAAGCCACTTTTCGCACTTGTGTTGGTGCAGGAAACCACTTTTGCACTTGTATTAGTGTGAAAAAAACACTTTTTGCACTTGTGTTAGTGTTGAAAAACCACTTTTGCACTTGTATTAGTGTGAAAAAAACACTTTTTGCACTTGTGTTAGTGTTGAAAAACCACTTTTGCACTTGTATTAGTGTTGAAAAACCACTTTTTGCACTTGTGTTAGTGTTGAAAAACCACTTTTGCACTTGTATTAGTGTGAAAAAAACACTTTTTGCACTTGTGATAGTGTTGAAAAAACACTTTTCGCACTTGTGTTAGTGTTGAAAAACCACTTTTCGCACTTGTGTTGGTGCAGGAAACCACTTTTGCACTTGTATTAGTGTGGAAAAACCACTTTTTGCACTTGTGTTAGTGTTGAAAAACCACTTTTCGCACTTATGTTAGTGTTGAAAAACCACTTTTCGCACTGTGTTGGTGCAGGCACTGTGTTGTGTTGGTGCAGGAAACCACTTTTGCACTTGTATTAGTGTGGAAAAAACACTTTTTGCACTTGTGATAGTGTTGAAAAACCACTTCTCGCACTTGTGTTAGTGTTGAAAAACCACTTCTCGCACTTGTGTTAGTGTTGAAAATCCACTTTTCGCACTTGTGTTGGTGCAGGAAACCACTCTTGCACTTGTATTAGTGTGAAAAAAACACTTTTTGCACTTGTGATAGTGTTGAAAAACCACTTTTCGCACTTGTGTTAGTGTTGAAAAACCACTTTTGCACTTGTATTAGTGTGAAAAAAACACTTTTTGCACTTGTGATAGTGTTGAAAAAACACTTTTCGCACTTGTGTTAGTGTTGAAAAACCACTTTTCGCACTTGTGTTGGTGCAGGAAACCACTTTTGCACTTGTATTAGTGTGGAAAAACCACTTTTCGCACTTGTGTTAGTGTTGAAAAACCACTTTTCGCACTTGTGTTAGTGTTGAAAAACCACTTTTCGCACTTGTGTTGGTGCAGGAAACCACTTTTGCACTTGTATTAGTGTGGGAAAAACACTTTCTGCACTTGTGATAGTGTTGAAAAACCACTTTTCGCACTTGTGTTGGTGCAGGAAACCACTTTTGCACTTGTATTAGTGTGGAAAAACCACTTTTCGCACTTGTGTTAGTGTGGAAAAAACACTTTTTGCACTTGTGATGGTGTTGAAAAACCACTTTTCGCACTTGTGTTAGTGTTGAAAAACCACTTTTCGCACTTGTGTTGGTGCAGGAAACCACTTTTGCACTTGTATTAGTGTGGAAAAACCACTTTTCGCACTTGTGTTAGTGTTGAAAAACCACTTTTCGCACTTGTGTTAGTTTTGAAAAACCACTTTTCGCACCTGTGATAGTGTTGAAAAACCACTTTTCGCACTTGTGTTGGTGCAGGGAACCACTTTTGCACTTGTATTAGTGTGGAAAAAACACTTTTTGCACTTGTGATAGTGTTGAAAAACCACTTTTCGCACTTGTGTTAGTGTTGAAAAACCACTTTTCGCACTTGTGTTAGTGTTGAAAAACCACTTTTCGCACTTGTGTTGGTGCAGGAAACCACTTTTGCACTTGTATTAGTGTGGAAAAAACACTTTTTGCACTTGTGATAGTGTTGAAAAACCACTTTTCGCACTTGTGTTAATGTTGAAAAACCACTTTTCGCACTTGTGTTGGTGCAGGAAACCACTTTTGCACTTGTATTAGTGTGGAAAAACCACTTTTCGCACTTGTGTTAGTGTTGAAAAACCACTTTTCGCACTTGTGTTAGTGTTGAAAAACCACTTTTCGCACTTATGTTGGTGCAGGAAACCACTTTTGCACTTCTATTAGTGTGGAAAAAACACTTTTTGCACTTGTGATAGTGTTGAAAAACCACTTTTCGCACTTGTGTTAGTGTTGAAAAACCACTTTTCGCACTTGTGTTGGTGCAGGAAACCACTTTTGCACTTGTATTAGTGTGGAAAAACCACTTTTCGCACTTGTGTTAGTGTTGAAAAACCACTTTTCGCACTTGTGTTAGTGTTGAAAAACCACTTTTCGCACTTGTGTTAGTGTTGAAAAACCACTTTTCGCACTTTTTTTGGTGCAGGAAACCACTTTTGCACTTGTATTAGTGTGGAAAAACACTTTTTGCACTTGTGATAGTGTTGAAAAACCACTTTTCGCACTTGTGTTAGTGTTGAAAAACCACTTTTCGCACTTGTGTTGGTGCAGGAAACCACTTTTGCACTTGTATTAGTGTGGAAAAACCACTTTTTGCACTTGTGATAGTGTTGAAAACCCACTTTTCGCACATGTGTTAGTGAAGGAAACCACTTTCCGCACGTGTGTTGGTGCAGGAAACCACTTTTGCACTTGTGATAATGTTGAAAAACCACTTTTCGCACTTGTGTTAGTGTTGAAAAACCACTTTTCGCACTTGTGTTAGTGTTGAAAAACCACTTTTCGCACGTGTGTTGGTGCAGGAAATCACTTTTGCACTTGTATTAGTGTGGAAAAACCACTTTTTGCACTTGTGATAGTGTTGAAAACCCACTTTTCACACATGTGTTAGTGAAGGAAACCACTTTTCGCACTTATGTTGATGCAGGAAACCACTTTTGCACTTGTATTAGTGTGGAAAAAACACTTTTTGCACTTGTGATAGTGTTGAAAAACCACTTTTCGCACTTGTGTTAGTGTTGAAAATCCACTTTTCGCACTTGTGTTGGTGCAGGAAACCACTTTTGCACTTGTATTAGTGTGGAAAATACACTTTTTGCACTTGTGTTAGTGTGGAAAAACCACTTTTTGCACTTGTGATAGTGTTGAAAAAACACTTTTCGCACTTGTGTTAGTGTTGAAAAACCACTTTTCGCACTTGTGTTGGTGCAGGAAACCACTTTTGCACTTGTATTAGTGTGGAAAAACCACTTTTTGCACTTGTGTTAGTGTTGAAAAACCACTTTTCGCACTTATGTTAGTGTTGAAAAACCACTTTTCGCACTGTGTTGGTGCAGGCACTGTGTTGTGTTGGTGCAGGAAACCACTTTTGCACTTGTGTTGGTGCAGGAAACCACTTTTGCACTTGTATTAGTGTGGAAAAAACACTTTTTGCACTTGTGATAGTGTTGAAAAACCACTTTTCGCACTTGTGTTAGTGTTTAAAAACCACTTTTCGCACTTGTGTTGGTGCAGGAAACCACTTTTGCACTTGTATTAGTGTAGAAAAACCACTTTTCGCACTTGTGTTAGTGTTGAAAAACCACTTTTCGCACTTGTGTTGGTGCAGGAAACCACTTTTGCACTTGTATTAGTGTGGAAAAACCACTTTTCGCACTTGTGTTAGTGTTGAAAAACCACTTTTCGCACTTGTGTTAGTGTTGAAAAACCACTTTTTGCTCTTGTGATAGTGTTGAAAAACCACTTTTCGCACTTGTGTTAGTCTTGAAAAACCACTTTTCGCACTTGTGTTGGTGCAGGAAACCACTTTTGCACTTATATTAGTGTGGAAAAACCACTTTTTGCACTTGTGATAGTGTTGAAACCCCACTTTTCGCACATGTGTTAGTGAAGGAAACCACTTTTCGCACTTGTGTTGATGCAGGAAACCACTTTTGCACTTGTATTAGTGTGGAAAAAACACTTTTTGCACTTGTGATAGTGTTGAAAAACCACTTCTCGCACTTGTGTTAGTGTTGAAAAAGCCACTTTTCGCACTTGTGTTGGTGCAGGAAACCACTTTTGCACTTGTATTAGTGTGAAAAAAACACTTTTTGCACTTGTGTTAGTGTTGAAAAACCACTTTTGCACTTGTATTAGTGTGAAAAAAACACTTTTTGCACTTGTGTTAGTGTTGAAAAACCACTTTTGCACTTGTATTAGTGTTGAAAAACCACTTTTTGCACTTGTGTTAGTGTTGAAAAACCACTTTTGCACTTGTATTAGTGTGAAAAAAACACTTTCTGCACTTGTGATAGTGTTGAAAAAACACTTTTCGCACTTGTGTTAGTGTTGAAAAACCACTTTTCGCACTTGTGTTGGTGCAGGAAACCACTTTTGCACTTGTATTAGTGTGGAAAAACCACTTTTTGCACTTGTGTTAGTGTTGAAAAACCACTTTTCGCACTTATGTTAGTGTTGAAAAACCACTTTTCGCACTGTGTTGGTGCAGGCACTGTGTTGTGTTGGTGCAGGAAACCACTTTTGCACTTGTGTTGGTGCAGGAAACCACTTTTGCACTTGTATTAGTGTGGAAAAAACACTTTTTGCACTTGTGATAGTGTTGAAAAACCACTTCTCGCACTTGTGTTAGTGTTGAAAAACCACTTCTCGCACTTGTGTTAGTGTTGAAAATCCACTTTTCGCACTTGTGTTGGTGCAGGAAACCACTTTTGCACTTGTATTAGTGTGGAAAAACCACTTTTCGCACTTGTGTTGGTGTTGAAAAACCACTTTTCGCACTTGTGTTGGTGCAGGAAACCACTTTTGCACTTGTATTAGTGTGGAAAAACCACTTTTCGCACTTGTGTTAGTGTTGAAAAACCACTTTTCGCACTTGTGTTAGTGTTGAAAAACCACTTTTTGCTCTTGTGATAGTGTTGAAAAACCACTTTTCGCACTTGTGTTAGTGTTGAAAAACCACTTTTCGCACTTGTGTTGGTGCAGGAAACCACTTTTGCACTTATATTAGTGTGGAAAAACCACTTTTTGCACTTGTGATAGTGTTGAAACCCCACTTTTCGCACATGTGTTAGTGAAGGAAACCACTTTTCGCACTTGTGTTGATGCAGGAAACCACTTTTGCACTTATATTAGTGTGGAAAAAACACTTTTTGCACTTGTGATAGTGTTGAAAAACCACTTCTCGCACTTGTGTTAGTGTTGAAAAAGCCACTTTTCGCACTTGTGTTGGTGCAGGAAACCACTTTTGCACTTGTATTAGTGTGAAAAAAACACTTTTTGCACTTGTGTTAGTGTTGAAAAACCACTTTTGCACTTGTATTAGTGTGAAAAAAACACTTTTTGCACTTGTGTTAGTGTTGAAAAACCACTTTTGCACTTGTATTAGTGTTGAAAAACCACTTTTTGCACTTGTGTTAGTGTTGAAAAACCACTTTTGCACTTGTATTAGTGTGAAAAAACACTTTTTGCACTTGTGATAGTGTTGAAAAAACACTTTTCGCACTTGTGTTAGTGTTGAAAAACCACTTTTCGCACTTGTGTTGGTGCAGGAAACCACTTTTGCACTTGTATTAGTGTGGAAAAACCACTTTTTGCACTTGTGTTAGTGTTGAAAAACCACTTTTCGCACTTATGTTAGTGTTGAAAAACCACTTTTCGCACTGTGTTGGTGCAGGCACTGTGTTGTGTTGGTGCAGGAAACCACTTTTGCACTTGTATTAGTGTGGAAAAAACACTTTTTGCACTTGTGATAGTGTTGAAAAACCACTTCTCGCACTTGTGTTAGTGTTGAAAAACCACTTCTCGCACTTGTGTTAGTGTTGAAAATCCACTTTTCGCACTTGTGTTGGTGCAGGAAACCACTTTTGCACTTGTATTAGTGTGAAAAAAACACTTTTTGCACTTGTGATAGTGTTGAAAAACCACTTTTCGCACTTGTGTTAGTGTTGAAAAACCACTTTTGCACTTGTATTAGTGTGAAAAAAACACTTTTTGCACTTGTGATAGTGTTGAAAAAACACTTTTCGCACTTGTGTTAGTGTTGAAAAACCACTTTTCGCACTTGTGTTGGTGCAGGAAACCACTTTTGCACTTGTATTAGTGTGGAAAAACCACTTTTCGCACTTGTGTTAGTGTTGAAAAACCACTTTTCGCACTTGTGTTAGTGTTGAAAAACCACTTTTCGCACTTGTGTTGGTGCAGGAAACCACTTTTGCACTTGTATTAGTGTGGGAAAAACACTTTTTGCACTTGTGATAGTGTTGAAAAACCACTTTTCGCACTTGTGTTGGTGCAGGAAACCACTTTTGCACTTGTATTAGTGTGGAAAAACCACTTTTCGCACTTGTGTTAGTGTGGAAAAAACACTTTTTGCACTTGTGATGGTGTTGAAAAACCACTTTTCGCACTTGTGTTAGTGTTGAAAAACCACTTTTCGCACTTGTGTTGGTGCAGGAAACCACTTTTGCACTTGTATTAGTGTGGAAAAACCACTTTTCGCACTTGTGTTAGTGTTGAAAAACCACTTTTCGCACTTGTGTTAGTTTTGAAAAACCACTTTTCGCACCTGTGATAGTGTTGAAAAACCACTTTTCGCACTTGTGTTGGTGCAGGGAACCACTTTTGCACTTGTATTAGTGTGGAAAAAACACTTTTTGCACTTGTGATAGTGTTGAAAAACCACTTTTCGCACTTGTGTTAGTGTTGAAAAACCACTTTTCGCACTTGTGTTAGTGTTGAAAAACCACTTTTCGCACTGTGTTGGTGCAGGCACTGTGTTGTGTTGGTGCAGGAAACCACTTTTGCACTTGTGTTGGTGCAGGAAACCACTTTTGCACTTGTATTAGTGTGGAAAAAACACTTTTTGCACTTGTGATAGTGTTGAAAAACCACTTCTCGCACTTGTGTTAGTGTTGAAAAACCACTTCTCGCACTTGTGTTAGTGTTGAAAATCCACTTTTCGCACTTGTGTTGGTGCAGGAAACCACTTTTGCACTTGTATTAGTGTGGAAAAACCACTTTTCGCACTTGTGTTGGTGTTGAAAAACCACTTTTCGCACTTGTGTTGGTGCAGGAAACCACTTTTGCACTTGTATTAGTGTGGAAAAACCACTTTTCGCACTTGTGTTAGTGTTGAAAAACCACTTTTCGCACTTGTGTTAGTGTTGAAAAACCACTTTTTGCTCTTGTGATAGTGTTGAAAAACCACTTTTCGCACTTGTGTTAGTGTTGAAAAACCACTTTTCGCACTTGTGTTGGTGCAGGAAACCACTTTTGCACTTATATTAGTGTGGAAAAACCACTTTTTGCACTTGTGATAGTGTTGAAACCCCACTTTTCGCACATGTGTTAGTGAAGGAAACCACTTTTCGCACTTGTGTTGATGCAGGAAACCACTTTTGCACTTATATTAGTGTGGAAAAAACACTTTTTGCACTTGTGATAGTGTTGAAAAACCACTTCTCGCACTTGTGTTAGTGTTGAAAAAGCCACTTTTCGCACTTGTGTTGGTGCACGAAACCACTTTTGCACTTGTATTAGTGTGAAAAAAACACTTTTTGCACTTGTGTTAGTGTTGAAAAACCACTTTTGCACTTGTATTAGTGTGAAAAAAACACTTTTTGCACTTGTGTTAGTGTTGAAAAACCACTTTTGCACTTGTATTAGTGTTGAAAAACCACTTTTTGCACTTGTGTTAGTGTTGAAAAACCACTTTTGCACTTGTATTAGTGTGAAAAAAACACTTTTTGCACTTGTGATAGTGTTGAAAAAACACTTTTCGCACTTGTGTTAGTGTTGAAAAACCACTTTTCGCACTTGTGTTGGTGCAGGAAACCACTTTTGCACTTGTATTAGTGTGGAAAAACCACTTTTTGCACTTGTGTTAGTGTTGAAAAACCACTTTTCGCACTTATGTTAGTGTTGAAAAACCACTTTTCGCACTGTGTTGGTGCAGGCACTGTGTTGTGTTGGTGCAGGAAACCACTTTTGCACTTGTGTTGGTGCAGGAAACCACTTTTGCACTTGTATTAGTGTGGAAAAAACACTTTTTGCACTTGTGATAGTGTTGAAAAACCACTTCTCGCACTTGTGTTAGTGTTGAAAAACCACTTCTCGCACTTGTGTTAGTGTTGAAAATCCACTTTTCGCACTTGTGTTGGTGCAGGAAACCACTTTTGCACTTGTATTAGTGTGGAAAAACCACTTTTCGCACTTGTGTTGGTGTTGAAAAACCACTTTTCGCACTTGTGTTGGTGCAGGAAACCACTTTTGCACTTGTATTAGTGTGGAAAAACCACTTTTCGCACTTGTGTTAGTGTTGAAAAACCACTTTTCGCACTTGTGTTAGTGTTGAAAAACCACTTTTTGCTCTTGTGATAGTGTTGAAAAACCACTTTTCGCACTTGTGTTAGTGTTGAAAAACCACTTTTCGCACTTGTGTTGGTGCAGGAAACCACTTTTGCACTTATATTAGTGTGGAAAAACCACTTTTTGCACTTGTGATAGTGTTGAAACCCCACTTTTCGCACATGTGTTAGTGAAGGAAACCACTTTTCGCACTTGTGTTGATGCAGGAAACCACTTTTGCACTTATATTAGTGTGGAAAAAACACTTTTTGCACTTGTGATAGTGTTGAAAAACCACTTCTCGCACTTGTGTTAGTGTTGAAAAAGCCACTTTTCGCACTTGTGTTGGTGCAGGAAACCACTTTTGCACTTGTATTAGTGTGAAAAAAACACTTTTTGCACTTGTGTTAGTGTTGAAAAACCACTTTTGCACTTGTATTAGTGTGAAAAATACACTTTTTGCACTTGTGTTAGTGTTGAAAAACCACTTTTGCACTTGTATTAGTGTTGAAAAACCACTTTTTGCACTTGTGTTAGTGTTGAAAAACCACTTTTGCACTTGTATTAGTGTGAAAAAAACACTTTTTGCACTTGTGATAGTGTTGAAAAAACACTTTTCGCACTTGTGTTAGTGTTGAAAAACCACTTTTCGCACTTGTGTTGGTGCAGGAAACCACTTTTGCACTTGTATTAGTGTGGAAAAACCACTTTTTGCACTTGTGTTAGTGTTGAAAAACCACTTTTCGCACTTATGTTAGTGTTGAAAAACCACTTTTCGCACTGTGTTGGTGCAGGCACTGTGTTGTGTTGGTGCAGGAAACCACTTTTGCACTTGTATTAGTGTGGAAAAAACACTTTTTGCACTTGTGATAGTGTTGAAAAACCACTTCTCGCACTTGTGTTAGTGTTGAAAAACCACTTCTTGCACTTGTGTTAGTGTTGAAAATCCACTTTTCGCACTTGTGTTGGTGCAGGAAACCACTTTTGCACTTGTATTAGTGTGAAAAAAACACTTTTTGCACTTGTGATAGTGTTGAAAAACCACTTTTCGCACTTGTGTTAGTGTTGAAAAACCACTTTTGCACTTGTATTAGTGTGAAAAAAACACTTTTTGCACTTGTGATAGTGTTGAAAAAACACTTTTCGCACTTGTGTTAGTGTTGAAAAACCACTTTTCGCACTTGTGTTGGTGCAGGAAACCACTTTTGCACTTGTATTAGTGTGGAAAAACCACTTTTCGCACTTGTGTTAGTGTTGAAAAACCACTTTTCGCACTTGTGTTAGTGTTGAAAAACCACTTTTCGCACTTGTGTTGGTGCAGGAAACCACTTTTGCACTTGTATTAGTGTGGGAAAAACACTTTTTGCACTTGTGATAGTGTTGAAAAACCACTTTTCGCACTTGTGTTGGTGCAGGAAACCACTTTTGCACTTGTATTAGTGTGGAAAAACCACTTTTCGCACTTGTGTTAGTGTGGAAAAAACACTTTTTGCACTTGTGATGGTGTTGAAAAACCACTTTTCGCACTTGTGTTAGTGTTGAAAAACCACTTTTCGCACTTGTGTTGGTGCAGGAAACCACTTTTGCACTTGTATTAGTGTGGAAAAACCACTTTTCGCACTTGTGTTAGTGTTGAAAAACCACTTTTCGCACTTGTGTTAGTTTTGAAAAACCACTTTTCGCACCTGTGATAGTGTTGAAAAACCACTTTTCGCACTTGTGTTGGTGCAGGGAACCACTTTTGCACTTGTATTAGTGTGGAAAAAACACTTTTTGCACTTGTGATAGTGTTGAAAAACCACTTTTCGCACTTGTGTTAGTGTTGAAAAACCACTTTTCGCACTTGTGTTAGTGTTGAAAAACCACTTTTCGCACTTGTGTTGGTGCAGGAAACCACTTTTGCACTTGTATTAGTGTGGAAAAAACACTTTTTGCACTTGTGATAGTGTTGAAAAACCACTTTTCGCACTTGTGTTAATGTTGAAAAACCACTTTTCGCACTTGTGTTGGTGCAGGAAACCACTTTTGCACTTGTATTAGTGTGGAAAAACCACTTTTCGCACTTGTGTTAGTGTTGAAAAACCACTTTTCGCACTTGTGTTAGTGTTGAAAAACCACTTTTCGCACTTATGTTGGTGCAGGAAACCACTTTTGCACTTCTATTAGTGTGGAAAAAACACTTTTTGCACTTGTGATAGTGTTGAAAAACCACTTTTCGCACTTGTGTTAGTGTTGAAAAACCACTTTTTGCTCTTGTGATAGTGTTGAAAAACCACTTTTCGCACTTGTGTTAGTGTTGAAAAACCACTTTTCGCACTTGTGTTGGTGCAGGAAACCACTTTTGCACTTATATTAGTGTGGAAAAACCACTTTTTGCACTTGTGATAGTGTTGAAACCCCACTTTTCGCACATGTGTTAGTGAAGGAAACCACTTTTCGCACTTGTGTTGATGCAGGAAACCACTTTTGCACTTATATTAGTGTGGAAAAAACACTTTTTGCACTTGTGATAGTGTTGAAAAACCACTTCTCGCACTTGTGTTAGTGTTGAAAAAGCCACTTTTCGCACTTGTGTTGGTGCAGGAAACCACTTTTGCACTTGTATTAGTGTGAAAAAAACACTTTTTGCACTTGTGTTAGTGTTGAAAAACCACTTTTGCACTTGTATTAGTGTGAAAAAAACACTTTTTGCACTTGTGTTAGTGTTGAAAAACCACTTTTGCACTTGTATTAGTGTTGAAAAACCACTTTTTGCACTTGTGTTAGTGTTGAAAAACCACTTTTGCACTTGTATTAGTGTGAAAAAAACACTTTTTGCACTTGTGATAGTGTTGAAAAAACACTTTTCGCACTTGTGTTAGTGTTGAAAAACCACTTTTCGCACTTGTGTTGGTGCAGGAAACCACTTTTGCACTTGTATTAGTGTGGAAAAACCACTTTTTGCACTTGTGTTAGTGTTGAAAAACCACTTTTCGCACTTATGTTAGTGTTGAAAAACCACTTTTCGCACTGTGTTGGTGCAGGCACTGTGTTGTGTTGGTGCAGGAAACCACTTTTGCACTTGTATTAGTGTGGAAAAAACACTTTTTGCACTTGTGATAGTGTTGAAAAACCACTTCTCGCACTTGTGTTAGTGTTGAAAAACCACTTCTCGCACTTGTGTTAGTGTTGAAAATCCACTTTTCGCACTTGTGTTGGTGCAGGAAACCACTCTTGCACTTGTATTAGTGTGAAAAAAACACTTTTTGCACTTGTGATAGTGTTGAAAAACCACTTTTCGCACTTGTGTTAGTGTTGAAAAACCACTTTTGCACTTGTATTAGTGTGAAAAAAACACTTTTTGCACTTGTGATAGTGTTGAAAAAACACTTTTCGCACTTGTGTTAGTGTTGAAAAACCACTTTTCGCACTTGTGTTGGTGCAGGAAACCACTTTTGCACTTGTATTAGTGTGGAAAAACCACTTTTCGCACTTGTGTTAGTGTTGAAAAACCACTTTTCGCACTTGTGTTAGTGTTGAAAAACCACTTTTCGCACTTGTGTTGGTGCAGGAAACCACTTTTGCACTTGTATTAGTGTGGGAAAAACACTTTTTGCACTTGTGATAGTGTTGAAAAACCACTTTTCGCACTTGTGTTGGTGCAGGAAACCACTTTTGCACTTGTATTAGTGTGGAAAAACCACTTTTCGCACTTGTGTTAGTGTGGAAAAAACACTTTTTGCACTTGTGATGGTGTTGAAAAACCACTTTTCGCACTTGTGTTAGTGTTGAAAAACCACTTTTCGCACTTGTGTTGGTGCAGGAAACCACTTTTGCACTTGTATTAGTGTGGAAAAACCACTTTTCGCACTTGTGTTAGTGTTGAAAAACCACTTTTCGCACTTGTGTTAGTTTTGAAAAACCACTTTTCGCACCTGTGATAGTGTTGAAAAACCACTTTTCGCACTTGTGTTGGTGCAGGGAACCACTTTTGCACTTGTATTAGTGTGGAAAAAACACTTTTTGCACTTGTGATAGTGTTGAAAAACCACTTTTCGCACTTGTGTTAGTGTTGAAAAACCACTTTTCGCACTTGTGTTAGTGTTGAAAAACCACTTTTCGCACTTGTGTTGGTGCAGGAAACCACTTTTGCACTTGTATTAGTGTGGAAAAAACACTTTTTGCACTTGTGATAGTGTTGAAAAACCACTTTTCGCACTTGTGTTAATGTTGAAAAACCACTTTTCGCACTTGTGTTGGTGCAGGAAACCACTTTTGCACTTGTATTAGTGTGGAAAAACCACTTTTCGCACTTGTGTTAGTGTTGAAAAACCACTTTTCGCACTTGTGTTAGTGTTGAAAAACCACTTTTCGCACTTATGTTGGTGCAGGAAACCACTTTTGCACTTCTATTAGTGTGGAAAAAACACTTTTTGCACTTGTGATAGTGTTGAAAAACCACTTTTCGCACTTGTGTTAGTGTTGAAAAACCACTTTTCGCACTTGTGTTGGTGCAGGAAACCACTTTTGCACTTGTATTAGTGTGGAAAAACCACTTTTCGCACTTGTGTTAGTGTTGAAAAACCACTTTTCGCACTTGTGTTAGTGTTGAAAAACCACTTTTCGCACTTGTGTTAGTGTTGAAAAACCACTTTTCGCACTTGTTTTGGTGCAGGAAACCACTTTTGCACTTGTATTAGTGTGGAAAAACACTTTTTGCACTTGTGATAGTGTTGAAAAACCACTTTTCGCACTTGTGTTAGTGTTGAAAAACCACTTTTCGCACTTGTGTTGGTGCAGGAAACCACTTTTGCACTTGTATTAGTGTGGAAAAACCACTTTTTGCACTTGTGATAGTGTTGAAAACCCACTTTTCGCACATGTGTTAGTGAAGGAAACCACTTTCCGCACGTGTGTTGGTGCAGGAAACCACTTTTGCACTTGTGATAATGTTGAAAAACCACTTTTCGCACTTGTGTTAGTGTTGAAAAACCACTTTTCGCACTTGTGTTAGTGTTGAAAAACCACTTTTCGCACGTGTGTTGGTGCAGGAAATCACTTTTGCACTTGTATGAGTGTGGAAAAACCACTTTTTGCACTTGTGATAGTGTTGAAAACCCACTTTTCACACATGTGTTAGTGAAGGAAACCACTTTTCGCACTTATGTTGATGCAGGAAACCACTTTTGCACTTGTATTAGTGTGGAAAAAACACTTTTTGCACTTGTGATAGTGTTGAAAAACCACTTTTCGCACTTGTGTTAGTGTTGAAAATCCACTTTTCGCACTTGTGTTGGTGCAGGAAACCACTTTTGCACTTGTATTAGTGTGGAAAATACACTTTTTGCACTTGTGTTAGTGTGGAAAAACCACTTTTTGCACTTGTGATAGTGTTGAAAAAACACTTTTCGCACTTGTGTTAGTGTTGAAAAACCACTTTTCGCACTTGTGTTGGTGCAGGAAACCACTTTTGCACTTGTATTAGTGTGGAAAAACCACTTGTTGCACTTGTGTTAGTGTTGAAAAACCACTTTTCGCACTTATGTTAGTGTTGAAAAACCACTTTTCGCACTGTGTTGGTGCAGGCACTGTGTTGTGTTGGTGCAGGAAACCACTTTTGCACTTGTGTTGGTGCAGGAAACCACTTTTGCACTTGTATTAGTGTGGAAAAAACACTTTTTGCACTTGTGATAGTGTTGAAAAACCACTTTTCGCACTTGTGTTAGTGTTTAAAAACCACTTTTCGCACTTGTGTTGGTGCAGGAAACCACTTTTGCACTTGTATTAGTGTAGAAAAACCACTTTTCGCACTTGTGTTAGTGTTGAAAAACCACTTTTCGCACTTGTGTTGGTGCAGGAAACCACTTTTGCACTTGTATTAGTGTGGAAAAACCACTTTTCGCACTTGTGTTAGTGTTGAAAAACCACTTTTCGCACTTGTGTTAGTGTTGAAAAACCACTTTTTGCTCTTGTGATAGTGTTGAAAAACCACTTTTCGCACTTGTGTTAGTCTTGAAAAACCACTTTTCGCACTTGTGTTGGTGCAGGAAACCACTTTTGCACTTATATTAGTGTGGAAAAACCACTTTTTGCACTTGTGATAGTGTTGAAACCCCACTTTTCGCACATGTGTTAGTGAAGGAAACCACTTTTCGCACTTGTGTTGATGCAGGAAACCACTTTTGCACTTGTATTAGTGTGGAAAAAACACTTTTTGCACTTGTGATAGTGTTGAAAAACCACTTCTCGCACTTGTGTTAGTGTTGAAAAAGCCACTTTTCGCACTTGTGTTGGTGCAGGAAACCACTTTTGCACTTGTATTAGTGTGAAAAAAACACTTTTTGCACTTGTGTTAGTGTTGAAAAACCACTTTTGCACTTGTATTAGTGTGAAAAAAACACTTTTTGCACTTGTGTTAGTGTTGAAAAACCACTTTTGCACTTGTATTAGTGTTGAAAAACCACTTTTTGCACTTGTGTTAGTGTTGAAAAACCACTTTTGCACTTGTATTAGTGTGAAAAAAACACTTTCTGCACTTGTGATAGTGTTGAAAAAACACTTTTCGCACTTGTGTTAGTGTTGAAAAACCACTTTTCGCACTTGTGTTGGTGCAGGAAACCACTTTTGCACTTGTATTAGTGTGGAAAAACCACTTTTTGCACTTGTGTTAGTGTTGAAAAACCACTTTTCGCACTTATGTTAGTGTTGAAAAACCACTTTTCGCACTGTGTTGGTGCAGGCACTGTGTTGTGTTGGTGCAGGAAACCACTTTTGCACTTGTGTTGGTGCAG
This sequence comes from Myxine glutinosa, assembly GCF_964187855.1. Lineage (NCBI taxonomy): Eukaryota > Metazoa > Chordata > Myxini > Myxiniformes > Myxinidae > Myxine > Myxine glutinosa. The sequence goes on along the minus strand of NW_027616608.1, from coordinate 67,579 downwards.
GAAACCACTTTTGCACTTGTATTAGTGTGGAAAAAACACTTTTTGCACTTGTGATAGTGTTGAAAAACCACTTCTCGCACTTGTGTTAGTGTTGAAAAACCACTTCTCGCACTTGTGTTAGTGTTGAAAATCCACTTTTCGCACTTGTGTTGGTGCAGGAAACCACTTTTGCACTTGTATTAGTGTGGAAAAACCACTTTTCGCACTTGTGTTGGTGTTGAAAAACCACTTTTCGCACTTGTGTTGGTGCAGGAAACCACTTTTGCACTTGTATTAGTGTGGAAAAACCACTTTTCGCACTTGTGTTAGTGTTGAAAAACCACTTTTCGCACTTGTGTTAGTGTTGAAAAACCACTTTTTGCTCTTGTGATAGTGTTGAAAAACCACGTTTCGCACTTGTGTTAGTGTTGAAAAACCACTTTTCGCACTTGTGTTGGTGCAGGAAACCACTTTTGCACTTATATTAGTGTGGAAAAACCACTTTTTGCACTTGTGATAGTGTTGAAACCCCACTTTTCGCACATGTGTTAGTGAAGGAAACCACTTTTCGCACTTGTGTTGATGCAGGAAACCACTTTTGCACTTATATTAGTGTGGAAAAAACACTCTTTGCACTTGTGATAGTGTTGAAAAACCACTTCTCGCACTTGTGTTAGTGTTGAAAAAGCCACTTTTCGCACTTGTGTTGGTGCAGGAAACCACTTTTGCACTTGTATTAGTGTGAAAAAAACACTTTTTGCACTTGTGTTAGTGTTGAAAAACCACTTTTGCACTTGTATTAGTGTGAAAAAAACACTTTTTGCACTTGTGTTAGTGTTGAAAAACCACTTTTGCACTTGTATTAGTGTTGAAAAACCACTTTTTGCACTTGTGTTAGTGTTGAAAAACCACTTTTGCACTTGTATTAGTGTGAAAAAAACACTTTTTGCACTTGTGATAGTGTTGAAAAAACACTTTTCGCACTTGTGTTAGTGTTGAAAAACCACTTTTCGCACTTGTGTTGGTGCAGGAAACCACTTTTGCACTTGTATTAGTGTGGAAAAACCACTTTTTGCACTTGTGTTAGTGTTGAAAAACCACTTTTCGCACTTATGTTAGTGTTGAAAAACCACTTTTCGCACTGTGTTGGTGCAGGCACTGTGTTGTGTTGGTGCAGGAAACCACTTTTGCACTTGTATTAGTGTGGAAAAAACACTTTTTGCACTTGTGATAGTGTTGAAAAACCACTTCTCGCACTTGTGTTAGTGTTGAAAAACCACTGCTCGCACTTGTGTTAGTGTTGAAAATCCACTTTTCGCACTTGTGTTGGTGCAGGAAACCACTTTTGCACTTGTATTAGTGTGAAAAAAACACTTTTTGCACTTGTGATAGTGTTGAAAAACCACTTTTCGCACTTGTGTTAGTGTTGAAAAACCACTTTTGCACTTGTATTAGTGTGAAAAAAACACTTTTTGCACTTGTGATAGTGTTGAAAAAACACTTTTCGCACTTGTGTTAGTGTTGAAAAACCACTTTTCGCACTTGTGTTGGTGCAGGAAACCACTTTTGCACTTGTATTAGTGTGGAAAAACCACTTTTCGCACTTGTGTTAGTGTTGAAAAACCACTTTTCGCACTTGTGTTAGTGTTGAAAAACCACTTTTCGCACTTGTGTTGGTGCAGGAAACCACTTTTGCACTTGTATTAGTGTGGGAAAAACACTTTTTGCACTTGTGATAGTGTTGAAAAACCACTTTTCGCACTTGTGTTGGTGCAGGAAACCACTTTTGCACTTGTATTAGTGTGGAAAAACCACTTTTCGCACTTGTGTTAGTGTGGAAAAAACACTTTTTGCACTTGTGATGGTGTTGAAAAACCACTTTTCGCACTTGTGTTAGTGTTGAAAAACCACTTTTCGCACTTGTGTTGGTGCAGGAAACCACTTTTGCACTTGTATTAGTGTGGAAAAACCACTTTTCGCACTTGTGTTAGTGTTGAAAAACCACTTTTCGCACTTGTGTTAGTTTTGAAAAACCACTTTTCGCACCTGTGATAGTGTTGAAAAACCACTTTTCGCACTTGTGTTGGTGCAGGGAACCACTTTTGCACTTGTATTAGTGTGGAAAAAACACTTTTTGCACTTGTGATAGTGTTGAAAAACCACTTTTCGCACTTGTGTTAGTGTTGAAAAACCACTTTTCGCACTTGTGTTAGTGTTGAAAAACCACTTTTCGCACTTGTGTTGGTGCAGGAAACCACTTTTGCACTTGTATTAGTGTGGAAAAAACACTTTTTGCACTTGTGATAGTGTTGAAAAACCACTTTTCGCACTTGTGTTAATGTTGAAAAACCACTTTTCGCACTTGTGTTGGTGCAGGAAACCACTTTTGCACTTGTATTAGTGTGGAAAAACCACTTTTCGCACTTGTGTTAGTGTTGAAAAACCACTTTTCGCACTTGTGTTAGTGTTGAAAAACCACTTTTCGCACTTATGTTGGTGCAGGAAACCACTTTTGCACTTCTATTAGTGTGGAAAAAACACTTTTTGCACTTGTGATAGTGTTGAAAAACCACTTTTCGCACTTGTGTTAGTGTTGAAAAACCACTTTTCGCACTTGTGTTGGTGCAGGAAACCACTTTTGCACTTGTATTAGTGTGGAAAAACCACTTTTCGCACTTGTGTTAGTGTTGAAAAACCACTTTTCGCACTTGTGTTAGTGTTGAAAAACCACTTTTCGCACTTGTGTTAGTGTTGAAAAACCACTTTTCGCACTTGTTTTGGTGCAGGAAACCACTTTTGCACTTGTATTAGTGTGGAAAAACACTTTTTGCACTTGTGATAGTGTTGAAAAACCACTTTTCGCACTTGTGTTAGTGTTGAAAAACCACTTTTCGCACTTGTGTTGGTGCAGGAAACCACTTTTGCACTTGTATTAGTGTGGAAAAACCACTTTTTGCACTTGTGATAGTGTTGAAAACCCACTTTTCGCACATGTGTTAGTGAAGGAAACCACTTTCCGCACGTGTGTTGGTGCAGGAAACCACTTTTGCACTTGTGATAATGTTGAAAAACCACTTTTCGCACTTGTGTTAGTGTTGAAAAACCACTTTTCGCACTTGTGTTAGTGTTGAAAAACCACTTTTCGCACGTGTGTTGGTGCAGGAAATCACTTTTGCACTTGTATTAGTGTGGAAAAACCACTTTTTGCACTTGTGATAGTGTTGAAAACCCACTTTTCACACATGTGTTAGTGAAGGAAACCACTTTTCGCACTTATGTTGATGCAGGAAACCACTTTTGCACTTGTATTAGTGTGGAAAAAACACTTTTTGCACTTGTGATAGTGTTGAAAAACCACTTTTCGCACTTGTGTTAGTGTTGAAAATCCACTTTTCGCACTTGTGTTGGTGCAGGAAACCACTTTTGCACTTGTATTAGTGTGGAAAATACACTTTTTGCACTTGTGTTAGTGTGGAAAAACCACTTTTTGCACTTGTGATAGTGTTGAAAAAACACTTTTCGCACTTGTGTTAGTGTTCAAAAACCACTTTTCGCACTTGTGTTGGTGCAGGAAACCACTTTTGCACTTGTATTAGTGTGGAAAAACCACTTTTTGCACTTGTGTTAGTGTTGAAAAACCACTTTTCGCACTTATGTTAGTGTTGAAAAACCACTTTTCGCACTGTGTTGGTGCAGGCACTGTGTTGTGTTGGTGCAGGAAACCACTTTTGCACTTGTGTTGGTGCAGGAAACCACTTTTGCACTTGTATTAGTGTGGAAAAAACACTTTTTGCACTTGTGATAGTGTTGAAAAACCACTTTTCGCACTTGTGTTAGTGTTTAAAAACCACTTTTCGCACTTGTGTTGGTGCAGGAAACCACTTTTGCACTTGTATTAGTGTAGAAAAACCACTTTTCGCACTTGTGTTAGTGTTGAAAAACCACTTTTCGCACTTGTGTTGGTGCAGGAAACCACTTTTGCACTTGTATTAGTGTGGAAAAACCACTTTTCGCACTTGTGTTAGTGTTGAAAAACCACTTTTCGCACTTGTGTTAGTGTTGAAAAACCACTTTTTGCTCTTGTGATAGTGTTGAAAAACCACTTTTCGCACTTGTGTTAGTCTTGAAAAACCACTTTTCGCACTTGTGTTGGTGCAGGAAACCACTTTTGCACTTATATTAGTGTGGAAAAACCACTTTTTGCACTTGTGATAGTGTTGAAACCCCACTTTTCGCACATGTGTTAGTGAAGGAAACCACTTTTCGCACTTGTGTTGATGCAGGAAACCACTTTTGCACTTGTATTAGTGTGGAAAAAACACTTTTTGCACTTGTGATAGTGTTGAAAAACCACTTCTCGCACTTGTGTTAGTGTTGAAAAAGCCACTTTTCGCACTTGTGTTGGTGCAGGAAACCACTTTTGCACTTGTATTAGTGTGAAAAAAACACTTTTTGCACTTGTGTTAGTGTTGAAAAACCACTTTTGCACTTGTATTAGTGTGAAAAAAACACTTTTTGCACTTGTGTTAGTGTTGAAAAACCACTTTTGCACTTGTATTAGTGTTGAAAAACCACTTTTTGCACTTGTGTTAGTGTTGAAAAAGCCACTTTTCGCACTTGTGTTGGTGCAGGAAACCACTTTTGCACTTGTATTAGTGTGAAAAAAACACTTTTTGCACTTGTGTTAGTGTTGAAAAACCACTTTTGCACTTGTATTAGTGTGAAAAAACCACTTTTGCACTTGTATTAGTGTTGAAAAACCACTTTTCGCACTTGTGTTAGTGTTGAAAAACCACTTTTCGCACTTGTGTTAGTGTTGAAAAACCACTTTTCGCACGTGTGTTGGTGCAGGAAATCACTTTTGCACTTGTATTAGTGTGGAAAAACCACTTTTTGCACTTGTGATAGTGTTGAAAACCCACTTTTCACACATGTGTTAGTGAAGGAAACCACTTTTCGCACTTATGTTGATGCAGGAAACCACTTTTGCACTTGTATTAGTGTGGAAAAAACACTTTTTGCACTTGTGATAGTGTTGAAAAACCACTTTTCGCACTTGTGTTAGTGTTGAAAATCCACTTTTCGCACTTGTGTTGGTGCAGGAAACCACTTTTGCACTTGTATTAGTGTGGAAAATACACTTTTTGCACTTGTGATAGTGTTGAAAAACCACTTTTCGCACTTGTGTTAGTGTTGAAAAACCACTTTTCGCACTTGTGTTAGTGTTGAAAAAACACTTTTCGCACTTGTGTTGGTGCAGGAAACCACTTTTGCACTTGTATTAGTGTGGAAAAACCACTTTTCGCACTTGTGTTAGTGTGGAAAAAACACTTTTTGCACTTGTGATAGTGTTGAAAAACCACTTTTCGCACTTGTGTTAGTGTTGAAAAACCACTTTTCGCACTTGTGTTGGTGCAGGAAACCACTTTTGCACTTGTATTAGTGTGGCAAAACCACTTTTCGCACTTGTGTTAGTGTTGAAAAACCACTTTTCGCACTTGTGTTAGTTTTGAAAAACCACTTTTTGCACTTGTGTTAGTGTTGAAAAACCACTTTTCGCACTTGTGTTGGTGCAGGAAACCACTTTTGCACTTGTATTAGTGTGGAAAAAACACTTTTCGTACTTGTGATAGTGTTGAAAAACCACTTTTCGCACTTGTGTTCGTGTTGAAAAACCACTATTCGCACTTGTGTTAGTGTTGAAAAACCACTTTTCGCACTTGTGTTGGTGCAGGAAACCACTTTTGCACTTGTATTAGTGTGGAAAAAACACTTTTTGCACTTGTGATAGTGTTGAAAAACCACTTTTCGCACTTGTGTTAATGTTGAAAAACCACTTTTCGCACTTGTGTTTGTGCAGGAAACCACTTTTGCACTTGTATTAGTGTGGAAAAACCACTTTTCGCACTTGTGTTAGTGTTGAAAAACCACTTTTCGCACTTGTGTTAGTGTTGAAAAACCACTTTTCGCACTTGTGTTGGTGCAGGAAACCACTTTTGCACTTCTATTAGTGTGGAAAAAACACTTTTTGCACTTGTGATAGTGTTGAAAAACCACTTTTCGCACTTGTGTTAGTGTTGAAAAACCACTTTTCGTTCTTGTGTTGGTGCAGGAAACCACTTTTGCACTTGTATTAGTGTGGAAAAACCACTTTTCGCACTTGTGTTAGTGTTGAAAAACCACTTTTCGCACTTGTGTTAGTGTTGAAAAACCACTTTTCGCACTTGTGTTAGTGTTGAAAAACCACTTTTCGCACTTGTGTTGGTGCAGGAAACCACTTTTGCACTTGTATTAGTGTGGCAAAACCACTTTTTGCACTTGTGATAGTGTTGAAAACCCACTTTTCGCACATGTGTTAGTGAAGGAAACCACTTTTCGCACTTGTGTTGGTGCAGGAAACCACTTTTGCACTTGTATTAGTGTGGAAAAACCACTTCTCGCACTTGTGTTAGTGTTGAAAAACCACTTCTCGCACTTGTGTTAGTGTTGAAAATCCACTTTTCGCACTTGTGTTGGTGCAGGAAACCACTTTTGCACTTGTATTAGTGTGAAAAAAACACTTTTTGCACTTGTGATAGTGTTGAAAAACCACTTTTCGCACTTGTGTTAGTGTTGAAAAACCACTTTTGCACTTGTATTAGTGTGAAAAAAACACTTTTTGCACTTGTGATAGTGTTGAAAAAACACTTTTCGCACTTGTGTTAGTGTTGAAAAACCACTTTTCGCACTTGTGTTGGTGCAGGAAACCACTTTTGCACTTGTATTAGTGTGGAAAAACCACTTTTCGCACTTGTGTTAGTGTTGAAAAACCACTTTTCGCACTTGTGTTAGTGTTGAAAAACCACTTTTGCACTTGTATTAGTGTTGAAAAACCACTTTTTGCACTTGTGTTAGTGTTGAAAAACTACTTTTGCACTTGTATTAGTGTGAAAAAAACACTTTTTGCACTTGTGATAGTGTTGAAAAAACACTTTTCGCACTTGTGTTAGTGTTGAAAAACCACTTTTCGCACTTGTGTTGGTGCAGGAAACCACTTTTGCACTTGTATTAGTGTGGAAAAACCACTTTTTGCACTTGTGTTAGTGTTGAAAAACCACTTTTCGCACTTATGTTAGTGTTGAAAAACCACTTTTCGCACTGTGTTGGTGCAGGCACTGTGTTGTGTTGGTGCAGGAAACCACTTTTGCACTTGTGTTGGTGCAGGAAACCACTTTTGCACTTGTATTAGTGTGGAAAAAACACTTTTTGCACTTGTGATAGTGTTGAAAAACCACTTTTCGCACTTGTGTTAGTGTTTAAAAACCACTTTTCGCACTTGTGTTGGTGCAGGAAACCACTTTTGCACTTGTATTAGTGTAGAAAAACCACTTTTCGCACTTGTGTTAGTGTTGAAAAACCACTTTTCGCACTTGTGTTGGTGCAGGAAACCACTTTTGCACTTGTATTAGTGTGGAAAAACCACTTTTCGCACTTGTGTTAGTGTTGAAAAACCACTTTTCGCACTTGTGTTAGTGTTGAAAAACCACTTTTTGCTCTTGTGATAGTGTTGAAAAACCACTTTTCGCACTTGTGTTAGTGTTGAAAAACCACTTTTCGCACTTGTGTTGGTGCAGGAAACCACTTTTGCACTTATATTAGTGTGGAAAAACCACTTTTTGCACTTGTGATAGTGTTGAAACCCCACTTTTCGCACATGTGTTAGTGAAGGAAACCACTTTTCGCACTTGTGTTGATGCAGGAAACCACTTTTGCACTTATATTAGTGTGGAAAAAACACTTTTTGCACTTGTGATAGTGTTGAAAAACCACTTCTCGCACTTGTGTTAGTGTTGAAAAAGCCACTTTTCGCACTTGTGTTGGTGCAGGAAACCACTTTTGCACTTGTATTAGTGTGAAAAAAACACTTTTTGCACTTGTGTTAGTGTTGAAAAACCACTTTTGCACTTGTATTAGTGTGAAAAAAACACTTTTTGCACTTGTGTTAGTGTTGAAAAACCACTTTTGCACTTGTATTAGTGTTGAAAAACCACTTTTTGCACTTGTGTTAGTGTTGAAAAACCACTTTTGCACTTGTATTAGTGTGAAAAAAACACTTTTTGCACTTGTGATAGTGTTGAAAAAACACTTTTCGCACTTGTGTTAGTGTTGAAAAACCACTTTTCGCACTTGTGTTGGTGCAGGAAACCACTTTTGCACTTGTATTAGTGTGGAAAAACCACTTTTTGCACTTGTGTTAGTGTTGAAAAACCACTTTTCGCACTTATGTTAGTGTTGAAAAACCACTTTTCGCACTGTGTTGGTGCAGGCACTGTGTTGTGTTGGTGCAGGAAACCACTTTTGCACTTGTGTTGGTGCAGGAAACCACTTTTGCACTTGTATTAGTGTGGAAAAAACACTTTTTGCACTTGTGATAGTGTTGAAAAACCACTTCTCGCACTTGTGTTAGTGTTGAAAAACCACTTTTCGCACTGTGTTGGTGCAGGCACTGTGTTGTGTTGGTGCAGGAAACCACTTTTGCACTTGTGTTGGTGCAGGAAACCACTTTTGCACTTGTATTAGTGTGGAAAAAACCCTTTTTGCACTTGTGATAGTGTTGAAAAACCACTTTTCGCACTTGTGTTAGTGTTTAAAAACCACTTTTCGCACTTGTGTTGGTGCAGGAAACCACTTTTGCACTTGTATTAGTGTAGAAAAACCACTTTTCGCACTTGTGTTAGTGTTGAAAAACCACTTTTCGCACTTATGTTAGTGTTGAAAAACCACTTTTCGCACTGTGTTGGTGCAGGCACTGTGTTGTGTTGGTGCAGGAAACCACTTTTGCACTTGTGTTGGTGCAGGAAACCACTTTTGCACTTGTATTAGTGTGGAAAAACCACTTTTTGCACTTGTGTTAGTGTTGAAAAACCACTTTTCGCACTTGTGTTAGTGTTGAAAAACCACTTTTCGCACTGTGTTGGTGCAGGCACTGTGTTGTGTTGGTGCAGGAAACCACTTTTGCACTTGTGTTGGTGCAGGAAACCACTTTTGCACTTGTATTAGTGTGGAAAAAACACTTTTTGCACTTGTGATAGTGTTGAAAAACCACTTTTCGCACTTGTGTTAGTGTTTAAAAACCACTTTTCGCACTTGTGTTGGTGCAGGAAACCACTTTTGCACTTGTATTAGTGTAGAAAAACCACTTTTCGCACTTGTGTTAGTGTTGAAAAACCACTTTTCGCACTTGTGTTGGTGCAGGAAACCACTTTTGCACTTGTATTAGTGTGGAAAAACCACTTTTCGCACTTGTGTTAGTGTTGAAAAACCACTTTTCGCACTTGTGTTAGTGTTGAAAAACCACTTTTTGCTCTTGTGATAGTGTTGAAAAACCACTTTTCGCACTTGTGTTAGTGTTGAAAAACCACTTTTCGCACTTGTGTTGGTGCAGGAAACCACTTTTGCACTTATATTAGTGTGGAAAAACCACTTTTTGCACTTGTGATAGTGTTGAAACCCCACTTTTCGCACATGTGTTAGTGAAGGAAACCACTTTTCGCACTTGTGTTGATGCAGGAAACCACTTTTGCACTTATATTAGTGTGGAAAAAACACTTTTTGCACTTGTGATAGTGTTGAAAAACCACTTCTCGCACTTGTGTTAGTGTTGAAAAAGCCACTTTTCGCACTTGTGTTGGTGCAGGAAACCACTTTTGCACTTGTATTAGTGTGAAAAAAACACTTTTTGCACTTGTGTTAGTGTTGAAAAACCACTTTTGCACTTGTATTAGTGTGAAAAAAACACTTTTTGCACTTGTGTTAGTGTTGAAAAACCACTTTTGCACTTGTATTAGTGTTGAAAAACCACTTTTTGCACTTGTGTTAGTGTTGAAAAACCACTTTTGCACTTGTATTAGTGTGAAAAAAACACTTTTTGCACTTGTGATAGTGTTGAAAAAACACTTTTCGCACTTGTGTTAGTGTTGAAAAACCACTTTTCGCACTTGTGTTGGTGCAGGAAACCACTTTTGCACTTGTATTAGTGTGGAAAAACCACTTTTTGCACTTGTGTTAGTGTTGAAAAACCACTTTTCGCACTTATGTTAGTGTTGAAAAACCACTTTTCGCACTGTGTTGGTGCAGGCACTGTGTTGTGTTGGTGCAGGAAACCACTTTTGCACTTGTGTTGGTGCAGGAAACCACTTTTGCACTTGTATTAGTGTGGAAAAAACACTTTTTGCACTTGTGATAGTGTTGAAAAACCACTTCTCGCACTTGTGTTAGTGTTGAAAAACCACTTCTCGCACTTGTGTTAGTGTTGAAAATCCACTTTTCGCACTTGTGTTGGTGCAGGAAACCACTTTTGCACTTGTATTAGTGTGAAAAAAACACTTTTTGCACTTGTGATAGTGTTGAAAAACCACTTTTCGCACTTGTGTTAGTGTTGAAAAACCACTTTTGCACTTGTATTAGTGTGAAAAAAACACTTTTTGCACTTGTGATAGTGTTGAAAAAACACTTTTCGCACTTGTGTTAGTGTTGAAAAACCACTTTTCGCACTTGTGTTGGTGCAGGAAACCACTTTTGCACTTGTATTAGTGTGGAAAAACCACTTTTCGCACTTGTGTTAGTGTTGAAAAACCACTTTTCGCACTTGTGTTAGTGTTGAAAAACCACTTTTCGCACTTGTGTTGGTGCAGGAAACCACTTTTGCACTTGTATTAGTGTGGGAAAAACACTTTTTGCACTTGTGATAGTGTTGAAAAACCACTTTTCGCACTTGTGTTGGTGCAGGAAACCACTTTTGCACTTGTATTAGTGTGGAAAAACCACTTTTCGCACTTGTGTTAGTGTGGAAAAAACACTTTTTGCACTTGTGATGGTGTTGAAAAACCACTTTTCGCACTTGTGTTAGTGTTGAAAAACCACTTTTCGCACTTGTGTTGGTGCAGGAAACCACTTTTGCACTTGTATTAGTGTGGAAAAACCACTTTTCGCACTTGTGTTAGTGTTGAAAAACCACTTTTCGCACTTGTGTTAGTTTTGAAAAAACACTTTTCGCACCTGTGATAGTGTTGAAAAACCACTTTTCGCACTTGTGTTGGTGCAGGGAACCACTTTTGCACTTGTATTAGTGTGGAAAAAACACTTTTTGCACTTGTGATAGTGTTGAAAAACCACTTTTCGCACTTGTGTTAGTGTTGAAAAACCACTTTTCGCACTTGTGTTAGTGTTGAAAAACCACTTTTCGCACTTGTGTTGGTGCAGGAAACCACTTTTGCACTTGTATTAGTGTGGAAAAAACACTTTTTGCACTTGTGATAGTGTTGAAAAACCACTTTTCGCACTTGTGTTAATGTTGAAAAACCACTTTTCGCACTTGTGTTGGTGCAGGAAACCACTTTTGCACTTGTATTAGTGTGGAAAAACCACTTTTCGCACTTGTGTTAGTGTTGAAAAACCACTTTTCGCACTTGTGTTAGTGTTGAAAAACCACTTTTCGCACTTATGTTGGTGCAGGAAACCACTTTTGCACTTCTATTAGTGTGGAAAAAACACTTTTTGCACTTGTGATAGTGTTGAAAAACCACTTTTCGCACTTGTGTTAGTGTTGAAAAACCACTTTTCGCACTTGTGTTGGTGCAGGAAACCACTTTTGCACTTGTATTAGTGTGGAAAAACCACTTTTCGCACTTGTGTTAGTGTTGAAAAACCACTTTTCGCACTTGTGTTAGTGTTGAAAAACCACTTTTCGCACTTGTGTTAGTGTTGAAAAACCACTTTTCGCACTTGTTTTGGTGCAGGAAACCACTTTTGCACTTGTATTAGTGTGGAAAAACACTTTTTGCACTTGTGATAGTGTTGAAAAACCACTTTTCGCACTTGTGTTAGTGTTGAAAAACCACTTTTCGCACTTGTGTTGGTGCAGGAAACCACTTTTGCACTTGTATTAGTGTGGAAAAACCACTTTTTGCACTTGTGATAGTGTTGAAAACCCACTTTTCGCACATGTGTTAGTGAAGGAAACCACTTTCCGCACGTGTGTTGGTGCAGGAAACCACTTTTGCACTTGTGATAATGTTGAAAAACCACTTTTCGCACTTGTGTTAGTGTTGAAAAACCACTTTTCGCACTTGTGTTAGTGTTGAAAAACCACTTTTCGCACGTGTGTTGGTGCAGGAAATCACTTTTGCACTTGTATTAGTGTGGAAAAACCACTTTTTGCACTTGTGATAGTGTTGAAAACCCACTTTTCACACATGTGTTAGTGAAGGAAACCACTTTTCGCACTTATGTTGATGCAGGAAACCACTTTTGCACTTGTATTAGTGTGGAAAAAACACTTTTTGCACTTGTGATAGTGTTGAAAAACCACTTTTCGCACTTGTGTTAGTGTTGAAAATCCACTTTTCGCACTTGTGTTGGTGCAGTAAACCACTTTTGCACTTGTATTAGTGTGGAAAATACACTTTTTGCACTTGTGTTAGTGTGGAAAAACCACTTTTTGCACTTGTGATAGTGTTGAAAAAACACTTTTCGCACTTGTGTTAGTGTTGAAAAACCACTTTTCGCACTTGTGTTGGTGCAGGAAACCACTTTTGCACTTGTATTAGTGTGGAAAAACCACTTTTTGCACTTGTGTTAGTGTTGAAAAACCACTTTTCGCACTTATGTTAGTGTTGAAAAACCACTTTTCGCACTGTGTTGGTGCAGGCACTGTGTTGTGTTGGTGCAGGAAACCACTTTTGCACTTGTGTTGGTGCAGGAAACCACTTTTGCACTTGTATTAGTGTGGAAAAAACACTTTTTGCACTTGTGATAGTGTTGAAAAACCACTTTTCGCACTTGTGTTAGTGTTTAAAAACCACTTTTCGCACTTAGTCTAGTAGGAAGACTAGGTCCCCCTGCACCTCCCGGAGATATACTTCTAATCAGTGTTTCTAGATTGCACAAAATGTGTAGAAAATGACTAGCTATGGCCCCAAGCTGAAAAAATGTCCCACATACCATTTTTATGCAAATTACTGCTGCCATTATCAAAAAAACGATTTTTGACATATCTCAGCCAATATTGCAGATAATTGAAAAATGAAGGTGTCTAGACCCATGCTTTGAAGGGCATAGATCATGATAGAACTATTCATAACATGATTACATGTGTCTATGGTATACTAGTATGCATATTAATGCTGTAATTACAAAATAATCAGTTTTACAAATGATAAGGATACGTTAATACTGCAGATAACTTAACATGGTACATAAGGGGTCTAAACCCAGGTATTTTCAAGGTTAAATGTCAACAAGATGCTCCTGAGTCTTGCATAGGGGCGGGACATTGGCAGTAACATTGGTACCACTCAACTTTTCTTCCCACCATTGACTTTGTATTGCGAGAGATTTTCACTTGCTTATTTAAAGGTTTCTCACCCAGCCCACGTAAAATCTACCAACTCCTGCTGTTAACTCCCAAACATATTTTTTTATGTTATCCAATCACAGTGCAGAAATGACAGACTAGAGATCCAAATTAGTGCTGCTATAGCTGCCATTTTACATTTCCATCCATGTAACATGCGCGCTCGCGCGCTCGTATCAATTGGTAATGTCGCGCGCTCGTATCAATTGGTAACGTTGATGTTATTGAATACCTCAGTTGAAAGTTCAGTCTTCCATTCCATCTGTGTGTTGTTCTTGGTATTCATCCTCCAATCTAGCCAGGTAAGATGCTAACTATAATGTTACTCACACTCTTGACTTCAGTTTCTGCATGAAATCATAAACAGGCAGAATAACAGCTGAGCCAGCTAGCACCATGTTAGCTAACGTTAAAGCTAGCCTCATCTATGTACAGTATGTTCCTAATGTCGGTGTAACTTAAACTTTTGTTAATGCCAAACATGAGACATATCTGTTGACTTCTGTATATGAATTGAACCAGAAAGAGGCACGACAGCTGAGCTAGCTACAGTAACTTAGCACAATGTTTCATTGGCCTAGATAGCTAACGTTAGTGTGGAAGAATTTAGATGTTTTAGCTATTAGCACTTTTGATGCCACTAAACATGGTTTAGTCAGCTAAAAAGTACCCTAGTGTAGAACATGACTCAGAACCTCTGTTACCTCACTGAAAACTCAGAGCCTCCTTTCACAGGCACTTTTAACATCATTCGTGATTTCTTATTTGTCATTTAACAGTGATGGTAGACATCGACAGCAAGCATGCCCAAAAGAAAACGGAGTGTAGAACCTGCAGCCCAAAGCTCTCCTCCTACATGCATCCTTCATGTACCATCCATGTCTGATCATGGGGATTTCACGCCCCTCCGTAAAATTAAAGGATCTGCTTCAGAAAAACTGCAACTGCTTCAAAAGATCCGGGATAGACGTCTCAACCAACCGCATGACTCCCCATGTCGTATGCAATCAGTATGTGATCAGATCCCGGCAACTCTTCCTGATGACCTAGAAAGAGTAGGATATCACAGCAAGTGTTATAAGCACTTTGTCCGCCACTTTCATCGTCTGGGAGATGATACAGAACCAGGGCCATCAACCTCATCATGGCATCACTCTCCTCGTAAACCAGGAGGTTCTGCTGAACCCATCTTCCCGCCAGAGTGTATATTTTGTGAGAAAGTTGAGACCAAAGATGCTCATCGCAATACTGAGAGGCCTAACAACCTTCCCATCCTTTAAAAACAAAGAAAATGCATGGGAGCAAATCGAAACACGGGCTGAGAAAATGGGTCTCTATCGACTCCATCGAAAGGTGAAAAACAAAGACCTCTTTGCATGTGAGGCCAAACACCATCCGTCATGTTTTAAAGCTTTCCGCACAGCATTCTACAACTATGAGCGTGCGATTCACAGAGCCGAAGCACCAAAGGAGCAGGCTTGCATGTCAGCCGCCCATGAAAAGGCATTCAACTCAGTACTGGAACACATTCAAACCCAGGTCATCCAGCAGAATAAAGTTCTACAGCTTTCTTCCTTGCGCTTGCTCTATGTCGAGGAACTGAAACTGAATGGATATGAGAACTCAAATTATCGGTCAGAGAAACTACTGAAACGCCTACAGAATGACCCAATCAAGGAGCATATCCACTTCACGAAGGTTGATCATGACAAATGTGATGTCATTTCTTTCTGGCTTGTGCACAGCTCAAACATAACAGTTTCCAATGCTCTCGCACGAGCATTCACACTCGGAAGCACAAACAAGAACCAAAATGTTGCCCTCCAACTTCGCCAGGGTATTCTACAGGCTTTCAGAGAGTGTAAAGACCAACCATGGCCACCAACAGCTGAAGACATGGAGCTCAATCCTGAAGACATCCTACCTCCAGACCTTGTCCGCTTTCTCAGCGTGCTAATGACTGGCAAGGAGGGCATCGAGACAGAAAAGGTGAAGCGTCTGGTCTTCTCCATTGGACAAGATCTGTGCCGTGCAGTGTCAGATGGAAAATGGAAGTTACCAAAGCACATTCTCCTCTGTGTGACTGTAAGGCACCTGTTCCGAAGCAAACAGCTCACCACAATACTACACAGGCTTGGACACTCTGAGAGCTACGATTTCGCCTTGGAGTTGGAAACTGCTCTCGCCAAGGTCCTGGATGAAGTCTCAACTTATCGTACACCACAAATTGTGACAGGAGAGGGCAACCTTGTATTCCACTGTGAGTGGGACAACTTGAATAAAACCACTACCAGTGTGCACGGCAGCAACATTGTAAACAGTGCTGGAGGAATCATGGTGCAGGAGGTCAAGCCCGGGTTCGAGAGCAGCAAGGACCGAATGCTACCTACCATCAATAGGTCACAACAGCGTAGCCTGAAGGTCGACACACCAAAAACTCTCCCACCCTTGCACTTTACTCGCGTTGGCCCGAAGTTCCCTGAAGGCTCATCATTCACACCGCCAGCAGAGAATGACACAGTCTATGCCACTACGATGCAAGAGTACTACATCTGGCTCTTCATCAGATACATCGGAAGCTGTGGCCTGCAGCCTGTGCCTGGGCTAGGGGGTTTCACCTCTGCAACTGGTTCTCCCCCACCCAGCAAATCAACAGTCGACTACTGCACGCCTATCCACCAACCGATCACAGACAACGCAGTTGTTCGTGAGCTACTGAAGCGTTCCGAGGCAGCAACTGCTGAGGTGGGTCAGAGATGGGTCCTGAATACATTTGATCTGGGTGTCTGCATGAAAGCCCTTCCCATCATCTGGCGCTGGCCAAATGAATTTGCTAGTCATGTAGTAACGATTGGACCCTTCCACACATCCATGAACTACATCGGGATGCTCACTGGACACAAGATGCGTGGTTCTGGATATGCAGAGATTCTCTTTGAGGCACAACTAGTAACAAGTGGATCTCTCAAAGGTGTTCTCAGTGGAAAGGCCTACGCAAAGTCCCTCTTTTGCCTCAAAACAGTGTGTGAGGCAATGGAGAGGCTGTTGATGGAGAGATTCACTGAGGAGGAGAACATCATGATCTCTGACCCTGCTGTGCTTCTCAGAATGACCAGTCTTGCAACCGAGAGCACCTCGATGAAGCCCTCAAAGACCCCTCAACTCTACTCCTCATCAAGACCCTCACATCCAAGTCCAAGGTTGATCTGGCTCGCCTTCCTCCATGCCAGTCTGCCCTGAAGCCGCACATCCAGCGTGTGAACCACCGCGTAGCATTGTACAAAAGAGCCGATCAACCTATCATCGAAAAGCCAAAACCTTATGAGGAGCAAGGATGGATAAGGACTGATGAAGGACTGTTGAAACCAATGTGGTCCAGTGGCCCCATCCTACCAACCTCACTGGTGGATCTTCTGAACACAGGAGAGCACGAAGAGGAGGAGGAAGAGGAAGGAGAAGAAGAGTTTGACTCTGACGATTTCGATGAAAATGATGATGACTGACTCAGTGTAGAATCACTAATGCTAATGATGTTTATCTAAAACAAGCAAGAGAAGAGTGGTCACATTGAGTGCTAGGACTATTTTGACAGTTGTAATATTTAGAAAAATAAAACTTTGTGTTAACGTCTGTGTAGACGGACCTTAATATGAGTCTATTATTTCGTAAAACTGTGATTATTTTGTAAATAAAGCACTAATTAGCATACTAGTATACCATAGACACATGTAATCATGTTATGAATAGTTCTATCATGATCTATGCCCTTCAAAACATGGGTCTAGACACCTTCATTTTTCAATTATCTGCAATATTGGCTGAGATATGTCAAAAATCGTTTTTTTGATAATGGCAGCAGTAATTTGCATAAAAATGGTATGTGGGACATTTTTTCAGCTTGGGGCCATAGCTAGTCATTTTCTACACATTTTTTCCAATCTAGAAACACTGATTAGAAGTATATCTCCGGGGGGTGCAGGGGGACCTAGTCTTCCTACTAGACTAACTTGTGTTGGTGCAGGAAACCACTTTTGCACTTGTATTAGTGTAGAAAAACCACTTTTCGCACTTGTGTTGGTGTTGAAAAACCACTTTTCGCACTTGTGTTGGTGCAGGAAACCACTTTTGCACTTGTATTAGTGTGGAAAAACCACTTTTCGCACTTGTGTTAGTGTTGAAAAACCACTTTTCGCACTTGTGTTAGTGTTGAAAAACCACTTTTTGCTCTTGTGATAGTGTTGAAAAACCACTTTTCGCACTTGTGTTAGTGTTGAAAAACCACTTTTCGCACTTGTGTTGGTGCAGGAAACCACTTTTGCACTTATATTAGTGTGGAAAAACCACTTTTTGCACTTGTGATAGTGTTGAAACCCCACTTTTCGCACATGTGTTAGTGAAGGAAACCACTTTTCGCACTTGTGTTGATGCAGGAAACCACTTTTGCACTTATATTAGTGTGGAAAAAACACTTTTTGCACTTGTGATAGTGTTGAAAAACCACTTCTCGCACTTTTGTTAGTGTTGAAAAAGCCACTTTTCGCACTTGTGTTGGTGCAGGAAACCACTTTTGCACTTGTATTAGTGTGAAAAAAACACTTTTTGCACTTGTGTTAGTGTTGAAAAACCACTTTTGCACTTGTATTAGTGTGAAAAAAACACTTTTTGCACTTGTGTTAGTGTTGAAAAACCACTTTTGCACTTGTATTAGTGTTGAAAAACCACTTTTTGCACTTGTGTTAGTGTTGAAAAACCACTTTTGCACTTGTATTAGTGTGAAAAAAACACTTTTTGCACTTGTGATAGTGTTGAAAAAACACTTTTCGCACTTGTGTTAGTGTTGAAAAACCACTTTTCGCACTTGTGTTGGTGCAGGAAACCACTTTTGCACTTGTATTAGTGTGGAAAAACCACTTTTTGCACTTGTGTTAGTGTTGAAAAACCACTTTTCGCACTTATGTTAGTGTTGAAAAACCACTTTTCGCACTGTGTTGGTGCAGGCACTGTGTTGTGTTGGTGCAGGAAACCACTTTTGCACTTGTATTAGTGTGGAAAAAACACTTTTTGCACTTGTGATAGTGTTGAAAAACCACTTCTCGCACTTGTGTTAGTGTTGAAAAACCACTTCTCGCACTTGTGTTAGTGTTGAAAATCCACTTTTCGCACTTGTGTTGGTGCAGGAAACCACTCTTGCACTTGTATTAGTGTGAAAAAAACACTTTTTGCACTTGTGATAGTGTTGAAAAACCACTTTTCGCACTTGTGTTAGTGTTGAAAAACCACTTTTGCACTTGTATTAGTGTGAAAAAAACACTTTTTGCACTTGTGATAGTGTTGAAAAAACACTTTTCGCACTTGTGTTAGTGTTGAAAAACCACTTTTCGCACTTGTGTTGGTGCAGGAAACCACTTTTGCACTTGTATTAGTGTGGAAAAACCACTTTTCGCACTTGTGTTAGTGTTGAAAAACCACTTTTCGCACTTGTGTTAGTGTTGAAAAACCACTTTTCGCACTTGTGTTGGTGCAGGAAACCACTTTTGCACTTGTATTAGTGTGGGAAAAACACTTTTTGCACTTGTGATAGTGTTGAAAAACCACTTTTCGCACTTGTGTTGGTGCAGGAAACCACTTTTGCACTTGTATTAGTGTGGAAAAACCACTTTTCGCACTTGTGTTAGTGTGGAAAAAACACTTTTTGCACTTGTGATGGTGTTGAAAAACCACTTTTCGCACTTGTGTTAGTGTTGAAAAACCACTTTTCGCACTTGTGTTGGTGCAGGAAAGCACTTTTGCACTTGTATTAGTGTGGAAAAACCACTTTACGCACTTGTGTTAGTGTTGAAAAACCACTTTTCGCACTTGTGTTAGTTTTGAAAAACCACTTTTCGCACCTGTGATAGTGTTGAAAAACCACTTTTCGCACTTGTGTTGGTGCAGGGAACCACTTTTGCACTTGTATTAGTGTGGAAAAAACACTTTTTGCACTTGTGATAGTGTTGAAAAACCACTTTTCGCACTTGTGTTAGTGTTGAAAAACCACTTTTCGCACTTGTGTTAGTGTTGAAAAACCACTTTTCGCACTTGTGTTGGTGCAGGAAACCACTTTTGCACTTGTATTAGTGTGGAAAAAACACTTTTTGCACTTGTGATAGTGTTGAAAAACCACTTTTCGCACTTGTGTTAATGTTGAAAAACCACTTTTCGCACTTGTGTTGGTGCAGGAAACCACTTTTGCACTTGTATTAGTGTGGAAAAACCACTTTTCGCACTTGTGTTAGTGTTGAAAAACCACTTTTCGCACTTGTGTTAGTGTTGAAAAACCACTTTTCGCACTTATGTTGGTGCAGGAAACCACTTTTGCACTTCTATTAGTGTGGAAAAAACACTTTTTGCACTTGTGATAGTGTTGAAAAACCACTTTTCGCACTTGTGTTAGTGTTGAAAAACCACTTTTCGCACTTGTGTTGGTGCAGGAAACCACTTTTGCACTTGTATTAGTGTGGAAAAACCACTTTTCGCACTTGTGTTAGTGTTGAAAAACCACTTTTCGCACTTGTGTTAGTGTTGAAAAACCACTTTTCGCACTTGTGTTAGTGTTGAAAAACCACTTTTCGCACTTGTTTTGGTGCAGGAAACCACTTTTGCACTTGTATTAGTGTGGAAAAACACTTTTTGCACTTGTGATAGTGTTGAAAAACCACTTTTCGCACTTGTGTTAGTGTTGAAAAACCACTTTTCGCACTTGTGTTGGTGCAGGAAACCACTTTTGCACTTGTATTAGTGTGGAAAAACCACTTTTTGCACTTGTGATAGTGTTGAAAACCCACTTTTCGCACATGTGTTAGTGAAGGAAACCACTTTCCGCACGTGTGTTGGTGCAGGAAACCACTTTTGCACTTGTGATAATGTTGAAAAACCACTTTTCGCACTTGTGTTAGTGTTGAAAAACCACTTTTCGCACTTGTGTTAGTGTTGAAAAACCACTTTTCGCACGTGTGTTGGTGCAGGAAATCACTTTTGCACTTGTATTAGTGTGGAAAAACCACTTTTTGCACTTGTGATAGTGTTGAAAACCCACTTTTCACACATGTGTTAGTGAAGGAAACCACTTTTCGCACTTATGTTGATGCAGGAAACCACTTTTGCACTTGTATTAGTGTGGAAAAAACACTTTTTGCACTTGTGATAGTGTTGAAAAACCACTTTTCGCACTTGTGTTAGTGTTGAAAATCCACTTTTCGCACTTGTGTTGGTGCAGGAAACCACTTTTGCACTTGTATTAGTGTGGAAAATACACTTTTTGCACTTGTGTTAGTGTGGAAAAACCACTTTTTGCACTTGTGATAGTGTTGAAAAAACACTTTTCGCACTTGTGTTAGTGTTGAAAAACCACTTTTCGCACTTGTGTTGGTGCAGGAAACCACTTTTGCACTTGTATTAGTGTGGAAAAACCACTTTTTGCACTTGTGTTAGTGTTGAAAAACCACTTTTCGCACTTATGTTAGTGTTGAAAAACCACATTTTCGCACTGTGTTGGTGCAGGCACTGTGTTGTGTTGGTGCAGGAAACCACTTTTGCACTTGTGTTGGTGCAGGAAACCACTTTTGCACTTGTATTAGTGTGGAAAAAACACTTTTTGCACTTGTGATAGTGTTGAAAAACCACTTTTCGCACTTGTGTTAGTGTTTAAAAACCACTTTTCGCACTTGTGTTGGTGCAGGAAACCACTTTTGCACTTGTATTAGTGTAGAAAAACCACTTTTCGCACTTGTGTTAGTGTTGAAAAACCACTTTTCGCACTTGTGTTGGTGCAGGAAACCACTTTTGCACTTGTATTAGTGTGGAAAAACCACTTTTCGCACTTGTGTTAGTGTTGAAAAACCACTTTTCGCACTTGTGTTAGTGTTGAAAAACCACTTTTTGCTCTTGTGATAGTGTTGAAAAACCACTTTTCGCACTTGTGTTAGTCTTGAAAAACCACTTTTCGCACTTGTGTTGGTGCAGGAAACCACTTTTGCACTTATATTAGTGTGGAAAAACCACTTTTTGCACTTGTGATAGTGTTGAAACCCCACTTTTCGCACATGTGTTAGTGAAGGAAACCACTTTTCGCACTTGTGTTGATGCAGGAAACCACTTTTGCACTTGTATTAGTGTGGAAAAAACACTTTTTGCACTTGTGATAGTGTTGAAAAACCACTTCTCGCACTTGTGTTAGTGTTGAAAAAGCCACTTTTCGCACTTGTGTTGGTGCAGGAAACCACTTTTGCACTTGTATTAGTGTGAAAAAAACACTTTTTGCACTTGTGTTAGTGTTGAAAAACCACTTTTGCACTTGTATTAGTGTGAAAAAAACACTTTTTGCACTTGTGTTAGTGTTGAAAAACCACTTTTGCACTTGTATTAGTGTTGAAAAACCACTTTTTGCACTTGTGTTAGTGTTGAAAAACCACTTTTGCACTTGTATTAGTGTGAAAAAAACACTTTTTGCACTTGTGATAGTGTTGAAAAAACACTTTTCGCACTTGTGTTAGTGTTGAAAAACCACTTTTCGCACTTGTGTTGGTGCAGGAAACCACTTTTGCACTTGTATTAGTGTGGAAAAACCACTTTTTGCACTTGTGTTAGTGTTGAAAAACCACTTTTCGCACTTATGTTAGTGTTGAAAAACCACTTTTCGCACTGTGTTGGTGCAGGCACTGTGTTGTGTTGGTGCAGGAAACCACTTTTGCACTTGTGTTGGTGCAGGAAACCACTTTTGCACTTGTATTAGTGTGGAAAAAACACTTTTTGCACTTGTGATAGTGTTGAAAAACCACTTCTCGCACTTGTGTTAGTGTTGAAAAACCACCTCTCGCACTTGTGTTAGTGTTGAAAATCCACTTTTCGCACTTGTGTTGGTGCAGGAAACCACTTTTGCACTTGTATTAGTGTGGAAAAACCACTTTTCGCACTTGTGTTGGTGTTGAAAAACCACTTTTCGCACTTGTGTTGGTGCAGGAAACCACTTTTGCACTTGTATTAGTGTGGAAAAACCACTTTTCGCACTTGTGTTAGTGTTGAAAAACCACTTTTCGCACTTGTGTTAGTGTTGAAAAACCACTTTTTGCTCTTGTGATAGTGTTGAAAAACCACTTTTCGCACTTGTGTTAGTGTTGAAAAACCACTTTTCGCACTTGTGTTGGTGCAGGAAACCACTTTTGCACTTATATTAGTGTGGAAAAACCACTTTTTGCACTTGTGATAGTGTTGAAACCCCACTTTTCGCACATGTGTTAGTGAAGGAAACCACTTTTCGCACTTGTGTTGATGCAGGAAACCACTTTTGCACTTATATTAGTGTGGAAAAAACACTTTTTGCACTTGTGATAGTGTTGAAAAACCACTTCTCGCACTTGTGTTAGTGTTGAAAAAGCCACTTTTCGCACTTGTGTTGGTGCAGGAAACCACTTTTGCACTTGTATTAGTGTGAAAAAAACACTTTTTGCACTTGTGTTAGTGTTGAAAAACCACTTTTGCACTTGTATTAGTGTGAAAAAAACACTTTTTGCACTTGTGTTAGTGTTGAAAAACCACTTTTGCACTTGTATTAGTGTTGAAAAACCACTTTTTGCACTTGTGTTAGTGTTGAAAAACCACTTTTGCACTTGTATTAGTGTGAAAAAAACACTTTTTGCACTTGTGATAGTGTTGAAAAAACACTTTTCGCACTTGTGTTAGTGTTGAAAAACCACTTTTCGCACTTGTGTTGGTGCAGGAAACCACTTTTGCACTTGTATTAGTGTGGAAAAACCACTTTTTGCACTTGTGTTAGTGTTGAAAAACCACTTTTCGCACTTATGTTAGTGTTGAAAAACCACTTTTCGCACTGTGTTGGTGCAGGCACTGTGTTGTGTTGGTGCAGGAAACCACTTTTGCACTTGTATTAGTGTGGAAAAAACACTTTTTGCACTTGTGATAGTGTTGAAAAACCACTTCTCGCACTTGTGTTAGTGTTGAAAAACCACTTCTCGCACTTGTGTTAGTGTTGAAAATCCACTTTTCGCACTTGTGTTGGTGCAGGAAACCACTTTTGCACTTGTATTAGTGTGAAAAAAACACTTTTTGCACTTGTGATAGTGTTGAAAAACCACTTTTCGCACTTGTGTTAGTGTTGAAAAACCACTTTTGCACTTGTATTAGTGTGAAAAAAACACTTTTTGCACTTGTGATAGTGTTGAAAAAACACTTTTCGTACTTGTGTTAGTGTTGAAAAACCACTTTTCGCACTTGTGTTGGTGCAGGAAACCACTTTTGCACTTGTATTAGTGTGGAAAAACCACTTTTCGCACTTGTGTTAGTGTTGAAAAACCACTTTTCGCACTTGTGTTAGTGTTGAAAAACCACTTTTCGCACTTGTGTTGGTGCAGGAAACCACTTTTGCACTTGTATTAGTGTGGGAAAAACACTTTTTGCACTTGTGATAGTGTTGAAAAACCACTTTTCGCACTTGTGTTGGTGCAGGAAACCACTTTTGCACTTGTATTAGTGTGGAAAAACCACTTTTCGCACTTGTGTTAGTGTGGAAAAAACACTTTTTGCACTTGTGATGGTGTTGAAAAACCACTTTTCGCACTTGTGTTAGTGTTGAAAAACCACTTTTCGCACTTGTGTTGGTGCAGGAAACCACTTTTGCACTTGTATTAGTGTGGAAAAACCACTTTTCGCACTTGTGTTAGTGTTGAAAAACCACTTTTCGCACTTGTGTTAGTTTTGAAAAACCACTTTTCGCACCTGTGATAGTGTTGAAAAACCACTTTTCGCACTTGTGTTGGTGCAGGGAACCACTTTTGCACTTGTATTAGTGTGGAAAAAACACTTTTTGCACTTGTGATAGTGTTGAAAAACCACTTTTCGCACTTGTGTTAGTGTTGAAAAACCACTTTTCGCACTTGTGTTAGTGTTGAAAAACCACTTTTCGCACTTGTGTTGGTGCAGGAAACCACTTTTGCACTTGTATTAGTGTGGAAAAAACACTTTTTGCACTTGTGATAGTGTTGAAAAACCACTTTTCGCACTTGTGTTAATGTTGAAAAACCACTTTTCGCACTTGTGTTGGTGCAGGAAACCACTTTTGCACTTGTATTAGTGTGGAAAAACCACTTTTCGCACTTGTGTTAGTGTTGAAAAACCACTTTTCGCACTTGTGTTAGTGTTGAAAAACCACTTTTCGCACTTATGTTGGTGCAGGAAACCACTTTTGCACTTCTATTAGTGTGGAAAAAACACTTTTTGCACTTGTGATAGTGTTGAAAAACCACTTTTCGCACTTGTGTTAGTGTTGAAAAACCACTTTTCGCACTTGTGTTGGTGCAGGAAACCACTTTTGCACTTGTATTAGTGTGGAAAAACCACTTTTCGCACTTGTGTTAGTGTTGAAAAACCACTTTTCGCACTTGTGTTAGTGTTGAAAAACCACTTTTCGCACTTGTGTTAGTGTTGAAAAACCACTTTTCGCACTTGTTTTGGTGCAGGAAACCACTTTTGCACTTGTATTAGTGTGGAAAAACACTTTTTGCACTTGTGATAGTGTTGAAAAACCACTTTTCGCACTTGTGTTAGTGTTGAAAAACCACTTTTCGCACTTGTGTTGGTGCAGGAAACCACTTTTGCACTTGTATTAGTGTGGAAAAACCACTTTTTGCACTTGTGATAGTGTTGAAAACCCACTTTTCGCACATGTGTTAGTGAAGGAAACCACTTTCCGCACGTGTGTTGGTGCAGGAAACCACTTTTGCACTTGTGATAATGTTGAAAAACCACTTTTCGCACTTGTGTTAGTGTTGAAAAACCACTTTTCGCACTTGTGTTAGTGTTGAAAAACCACTTTTCGCACGTGTGTTGGTGCAGGAAATCACTTTTGCACTTGTATTAGTGTGGAAAAACCACTTTTTGCACTTGTGATAGTGTTGAAAACCCACTTTTCACACATGTGTTAGTGAAGGAAACCACTTTTCGCACTTATGTTGATGCAGGAAACCACTTTTGCACTTGTATTAGTGTGGAAAAAACACTTTTTGCACTTGTGATAGTGTTGAAAAACCACTTTTCGCACTTGTGTTAGTGTTGAAAATCCACTTTTCGCACTTGTGTTGGTGCAGGAAACCACTTTTGCACTTGTATTAGTGTGGAAAATACACTTTTTGCACTTGTGTTAGTGTGGAAAAACCACTTTTTGCATTTGTGATAGTGTTGAAAAAACACTTTTCGCACTTGTGTTAGTGTTGAAAAACCACTTTTCGCACTTGTGTTGGTGCAGGAAACCACTTTTGCACTTGTATTAGTGTGGAAAAACCACTTTTTGCACTTGTGTTAGTGTTGAAAAACCACTTTTCGCACTTATGTTAGTGTTGAAAAACCACTTTTCGCACTGTGTTGGTGCAGGCACTGTGTTGTGTTGGTGCAGGAAACCACTTTTGCACTTGTGTTGGTGCAGGAAACCACTTTTGCACTTGTATTAGTGTGGAAAAAACACTTTTTGCACTTGTGATAGTGTTGAAAAACCACTTTTCGCACTTGTGTTAGTGTTTAAAAACCACTTTTCGCACTTGTGTTGGTGCAGGAAACCACTTTTGCACTTGTATTAGTGTAGAAAAACCACTTTTCGCACTTGTGTTAGTGTTGAAAAACCACTTTTCGCACTTGTGTTGGTGCAGGAAACCACTTTTGCACTTGTATTAGTGTGGAAAAACCACTTTTCGCACTTGTGTTAGTGTTGAAAAACCACTTTTCGCACTTGTGTTAGTGTTGAAAAACCACTTTTTGCTCTTGTGATAGTGTTGAAAAACCACTTTTCGCACTTGTGTTAGTCTTGAAAAACCACTTTTCGCACTTGTGTTGGTGCAGGAAACCACTTTTGCACTTATATTAGTGTGGAAAAACCACTTTTTGCACTTGTGATAGTGTTGAAACCCCACTTTTCGCACATGTGTTAGTGAAGGAAACCACTTTTCGCACTTGTGTTGATGCAGGAAACCACTTTTGCACTTGTATTAGTGTGGAAAAAACACTTTTTGCACTTGTGATAGTGTTGAAAAACCACTTCTCGCACTTGTGTTAGTGTTGAAAAAGCCACTTTTCGCACTTGTGTTGGTGCAGGAAACCACTTTTGCACTTGTATTAGTGTGAAAAAAACACTTTTTGCACTTGTGTTAGTGTTGAAAAACCACTTTTGCACTTGTATTAGTGTGAAAAAAACACTTTTTGCACTTGTGTTAATGTTGAAAAACCACTTTTGCACTTGTATTAGTGTTGAAAAACCACTTTTTGCACTTGTGTTAGTGTTGAAAAACCACTTTTGCACTTGTATTAGTGTGAAAAAAACACTTTTTGCACTTGTGATAGTGTTGAAAAAACACTTTTCGCACTTGTGTTAGTGTTGAAAAACCACTTTTCGCACTTGTGTTGGTGCAGGAAACCACTTTTGCACTTGTATTAGTGTGGAAAAACCACTTTTTGCACTTGTGTTAGTGTTGAAAAACCACTTTTCGCACTTATGTTAGTGTTGAAAAACCACTTTTCGCACTGTGTTGGTGCAGGCACTGTGTTGTGTTGGTGCAGGAAACCACTTTTGCACTTGTGTTGGTGCAGGAAACCACTTTTGCACTTGTATTAGTGTGGAAAAAACACTTTTTGCACTTGTGATAGTGTTGAAAAACCACTTCTCGCACTTGTGTTAGTGTTGAAAAACCACTTCTCGCACTTGTGTTAGTGTTGAAAATCCACTTTTCGCACTTGTGTTGGTGCAGGAAACCACTTTTGCACTTGTATTAGTGTGAAAAAAACACTTTTTGCACTTGTGATAGTGTTGAAAAACCACTTTTCGCACTTGTGTTAGTGTTGAAAAACCACTTTTGCACTTGTATTAGTGTGAAAAAAACACTTTTTGCACTTGTGATAGTGTTGAAAAAACACTTTTCGCACTTGTGTTAGTGTTGAAAAACCACTTTTCGCACTTGTGTTGGTGCAGGAAACCACTTTTGCACTTGTATTAGTGTGGAAAAACCACTTTTCGCACTTGTGTTAGTGTTGAAAAACCACTTTTCGCACTTGTGTTAGTGTTGAAAAACCACTTTTCGCACTTGTGTTGGTGCAGGAAACCACTTTTGCACTTGTATTAGTGTGGGAAAAACACTTTTTGCACTTGTGATAGTGTTGAAAAACCACTTTTCGCACTTGTGTTGGTGCAGGAAACCACTTTTGCACTTGTATTAGTGTGGAAAAACCACTTTTCGCACTTGTGTTAGTGTGGAAAAAACACTTTTTGCACTTGTGATGGTGTTGAAAAACCACTTTTCGCACTTGTGTTAGTGTTGAAAAACCACTTTTCGCACTTGTGTTGGTGCAGGAAACCACTTTTGCACTTGTATTAGTGTGGAAAAACCACTTTTCGCACTTGTGTTAGTGTTGAAAAACCACTTTTCGCACTTGTGTTAGTTTTGAAAAACCACTTTTCGCACCTGTGATAGTGTTGAAAAACCACTTTTCGCACTTGTGTTGGTGCAGGGAACCACTTTTGCACTTGTATTAGTGTGGAAAAAACACTTTTTGCACTTGTGATAGTGTTGAAAAACCACTTTTCGCACTTGTGTTAGTGTTGAAAAACCACTTTTCGCACTTGTGTTAGTGTTGAAAAACCACTTTTCGCACTTGTTTTGGTGCAGGAAACCACTTTTGCACTTGTATTAGTGTGGAAAAAACACTTTTTGCACTTGTGATAGTGTTGAAAAACCACTTTTCGCACTTGTGTTAATGTTGAAAAACCACTTTTCGCACTTGTGTTGGTGCAGGAAACCACTTTTGCACTTGTATTAGTGTGGAAAAACCACTTTTCGCACTTGTGTTAGTGTTGAAAAACCACTTTTCGCACTTGTGTTAGTGTTGAAAAACCACTTTTCGCACTTATGTTGGTGCAGGAAACCACTTTTGCACTTCTATTAGTGTGGAAAAAACACTTTTTGCACTTGTGATAGTGTTGAAAAACCACTTTTCGCACTTGTGTTAGTGTTGAAAAACCACTTTTCGCACTTGTGTTGGTGCAGGAAACCACTTTTGCACTTGTATTAGTGTGGAAAAACCACTTTTCGCACTTGTGTTAGTGTTGAAAAACCACTTTTCGCACTTGTGTTAGTGTTGAAAAACCACTTTTCGCACTTGTGTTAGTGTTGAAAAACCACTTTTCGCACTTGTTTTGGTGCAGGAAACCACTTTTGCACTTGTATTAGTGTGGAAAAACACTTTTTGCACTTGTGATAGTGTTGAAAAACCACTTTTCGCACTTGTGTTAGTGTTGAAAAACCACTTTTCGCACTTGTGTTGGTGCAGGAAACCACTTTTGCACTTGTATTAGTGTGGAAAAACCACTTTTTGCACTTGTGATAGTGTTGAAAACCCACTTTTCGCACATGTGTTAGTGAAGGAAACCACTTTCCGCACGTGTGTTGGTGCAGGAAACCACTTTTGCACTTGTGATAATGTTGAAAAACCACTTTTCGCACTTGTGTTAGTGTTGAAAAACCACTTTTCGCACTTGTGTTAGTGTTGAAAAACCACTTTTCGCACGTGTGTTGGTGCAGGAAATCACTTTTGCACTTGTATTAGTGTGGAAAAACCACTTTTTGCACTTGTGTTAGTGTTGAAAACCCACTTTTCGCACTTGTGTTGGTGCAGGACACCACTTTTGCACTTGTATTATTGTGGGAAAACCACTTTTCGCACTTGTGATAGTGTTGAAAAACCACTTTTCGCACTTGTGTTAGTGTTGAAAAACCACTTTTCGCACTTGTGTTAGTGTTGAAAAACCACTTTTTGCACTTGTGTTGGTGCAGGAAACCACTTTTGCACTTGTATTAGTGTGGAAAAAACACTTTTCGCACTTATGTTAGTGTTGAAAAACCACTTTTCGCACTTGTGTTAGTGTTTAAAAACCACTTTTCGCACTTGTGTTGGTGCAGGAAACCACTTTTGCACTTGTATTAGTGTAGAAAAACCACTTTTCGCACTTGTGTTAGTGTTGAAAAACCATTTTTCGCACTTGTGTTGGTGCAGGAAACCACTTTTGCACTTGTATTAGTGTGGAAAAACCACTTTTCGCACTTGTGTTAGTGTTGAAAAACCACTTTTCGCACTTGTGTTAGTGTTGAAAAACCACTTTTTGCTCTTGTGATAGTGTTGAAAAACCACTTTTCGCACTTGTGTTAGTGTTGAAAAACCACTTTTCGCACTTGTGTTGGTGCAGGAAACCACTTTTGCACTTATATTAGTGTGGAAAAACCACTTTTTGCACTTGTGATAGTGTTGAAACCCCACTTTTCGCACATGTGTTAGTGAAGGAAACCACTTTTCGCACTTGTGTTGATGCAGGAAACCACTTTTGCACTTGTATTAGTGTGGAAAAAACACTTTTTGCACTTGTGATAGTGTTGAAAAACCACTTCTCGCACTTGTGTTAGTGTTGAAAAAGCCACTTTTCGCACTTGTGTTGGTGCAGGAAACCACTTTTGCACTTGTATTAGTGTGAAAAAAACACTTTTTGCACTTGTGTTAGTGTTGAAAAACCACTTTTGCACTTGTATTAGTGTGAAAAAAACACTTTTTGCACTTGTGTTAGTGTTGAAAAACCACTTTTGCACTTGTATTAGTGTTGAAAAACCACTTTTTGCACTTGTGTTAGTGTTGAAAAACTACTTTTGCACTTGTATTAGTGTGAAAAAAACACTTTTTGCACTTGTGATAGTGTTGAAAAAACACTTTTCGCACTTGTGTTAGTGTTGAAAAACCACTTTTCGCACTTGTGTTGGTGCAGGAAACCACTTTTGCACTTGTATTAGTGTGGAAAAACCACTTTTTGCACTTGTGTTAGTGTTGAAAAACCACTTTTCGCACTTATGTTAGTGTTGAAAAACCACTTTTCGCACTGTGTTGGTGCAGGCACTGTGTTGTGTTGGTGCAGGAAACCACTTTTGCACTTGTGTTGGTGCAAGAAACCACTTTTGCACTTGTATTAGTGTGGAAAAACCACTTTTCGCACTTGTGATAGTGTTGAAAAACCACTTTTCGCACTTGTGTTAGTGTTGAAAAACCACTT
The DNA here is from genome assembly GCF_964187855.1 of Myxine glutinosa. NCBI lineage: Eukaryota > Metazoa > Chordata > Myxini > Myxiniformes > Myxinidae > Myxine > Myxine glutinosa. Next base: position 37,085 of record NW_027616608.1, on the reverse strand, counting down.
TTCGCACTTGTGTTAGTGTTGAAAAACCACTTTTCGCACTTGTGTTGGTGCAGGAAACCACTTTTGCACTTGTATTAGTGTGGAAAAACCACTTTTCGCACTTGTGTTAGTGTTGAAAAACCACTTTTCGCACTTGTGTTAGTGTTGAAAAACCACTTTTTGCTCTTGTGATAGTGTTGAAAAACCACTTTTCGCACTTGTGTTAGTGTTGAAAAACCACTTTTCGCACTTGTGTTGGTGCAGGAAACCACTTTTGCACTTGTATTAGTGTGAAAAAAACACTTTTTGCACTTGTGTTAGTGTTGAAAAACCACTTTTCGCACTTGTGTTCGTGTTGAAAAACCACTTTTCGCACTTGTGTTAGTGTTGAAAAACCACTTTTCGCACTTGTGTTGGTGCAGGAAACCACTTTTGCACTTGTATTAGTGTGGAAAAAACACTTTTTGCACTTGTGATAGTGTTGAAAAACCACTTTTCGCACTTGTGTTAATGTTGATAAACCACTTTTCGCACTTGTGTTGGTGCAGGAAACCACTTTTGCACTTGTATTAGTGTGGCAAAACCACTTTTTGCACTTGTGATAGTGTTGAAAACCCACTTTTCGCACATGTGTTAGTGAAGGAAACCACTTTTCGCACTTGTGTTGGTGCAGGAAACCACTTTTGCACTTGTATTAGTGTGGAAAAAACACTTTTTGCACTTGTGATAGTGTTGAAAAACCACTTCTCGCACTTGTGTTAGTGTTGAAAATCCACTTTTCGCACTTGTGTTGGTGCAGGAAACCACTTTTGCACTTGTATTGGTATGAAAAAAACACTTTTTGCACTTGTGATAGTGTTGAAAAAACACTTTTCGCACTTGTGTTAGTGTTGAAAAACCACTTTTGCACTTGTATTAGTGTGAAAAAAACACTTTTTGCACTTGTGATAGTGTTGAAAAAACACTTTTCGCACTTGTGTTAGTGTTGAAAAACCACTTTTCGCACTTGTGTTGGTGCAGGAAACCACTTTTGCACTTGTATTAGTGTGGAAAAACCACTTTTCGCACTTGTGTTAGTGTTGAAAAACCACTTTTCGCACTTGTGTTAGTGTTGAAAAACCACTTTTCGCACTTGTGTTGGTGCAGGAAACCACTTTTGCACTTGTATTAGTGTGGGAAAAACACTTTTTGCACTTGTGATGGTGTTGAAAAACCACTTTTCGCACTTGTGTTAGTGTTGAAAAACCACTTTTCGCACTTGTGTTGGTGCAGGACACCACTTTTGCACTTGTATTATTGTGAAAAAACCACTTTTCGCACTTGTGATAGTGTTGAAAAACCACTTTTCGCACTTGTGTTAGTGTTGAAAAACCACTTTTCGCACTTGTGTTAGTGTTGAAAAACCACTTTTTGCACTTGTGTTGGTGCAGGAAACCACTTTTGCACTTGTATTAGTGTGGAAAAAACACTTTTCGCACTTATGTTAGTGTTGAAAAACCACTTTTCGCACTTGTGTTAGTGTTTAAAAACCACTTTTCGCACTTGTGTTGGTGCAGGAAACCACTTTTGCACTTGTATTAGTGTAGAAAAACCACTTTTCGCACTTGTGTTAGTGTTGAAAAACCACTTTTCGCACTTGTGTTGGTGCAGGAAACCACTTTTGCACTTGTATTAGTGTGGAAAAACCACTTTTCGCACTTGTGTTAGTGTTGAAAAACCACTTTTCGCACTTGTGTTAGTGTTGAAAAACCACTTTTTGCTCTTGTGATAGTGTTGAAAAACCACTTTTCGCACTTGTGTTAGTGTTGAAAAACCACTTTTTGCACTTGTGTTGGTGCAGGAAACCACTTTTGCACTTATATTAGTGTGGAAAAAACACTTTTTGCACTTGTGATAGTGTTGAAAAACCACTTCTCGCACTTGTGTTAGTGTTGAAAATCCACTTTTCGCACTTGTGTTGGTGCAGGAAACCACTTTTGCACTTGTATTGGTATGAAAAAAACACTTTTTGCACTTGTGATAGTGTTGAAAAAACACTTTTCGCACTTGTGTTAGTGTTGAAAAACCACTTTTGCACTTGTATTAGTGTGAAAAAAACACTTTTTGCACTTGTGATAGTGTTGAAAAAACACTTTTCGCACTTGTGTTAGTGTTGAAAAACCACTTTTCGCACTTGTGTTGGTGCAGGAAACCCCTTTTGCACTTGTATTAGTGTGGAAAAACCACTTTTCGCACTTGTGTTAGTGTTGAAAAACCACTTTTCGCACTTGTGTTAGTGTTGAAAAACCACTTTTCGCACTTGTGTTGGTGCAGGAAACCACTTTTGCACTTGTATTAGTGTGGAAAAACCACTTTTCGCACTTGTGATAGTGTTGAAAACCCACTTTTCGCACATGTGTTAGTGAAGGAAACCACTTTTCGCACTTGTGTTGGTGCAGGAAACCACTTTTGCACTTGTATTTGTGTGGAAAAAACACTTTTTGCACTTGTGATAGTGTTGAAAAACCACTTCTCGCACTTGTGTTAGTGTTGAAAATCCACTTTTCGCACTTGTGTTGGTGCAGGAAACCACTTTTGCACTTGTATTGGTGTGAAAAAAACACTTTTTGCACTTGTGATAGTGTTGAAAAAACACTTTTCGCACTTGTGTTAGTGTTGAAAAACCACTTTTGCACTTGTATTAGTGTGAAAAAAACACTTTTTGCACTTGTGATAGTGTTGAAAAAACACTTTTCGCACTTGTGTTAGTGTTGAAAAACCACTTTTCGCACTTGTGTTGGTGCAGGAAACCACTTTTGCACTTGTATTAGTGTGGAAAAACCACTTTTCGCACTTGTGTTAGTGTTGAAAAACCACTTTTCGCACTTTTGTTAGTGTTGAAAAACCACTTTTCGCACTTGTGTTGGTGCAGGAAACCACTTTTGCACTTGTATTAGTGTGGGAAAAACACTTTTTGCACTTGTGATGGTGTTGAAAAACCACTTTTCGCACTTGTGTTAGTGTTGAAAACCCACTTTTCGCACTTGTGTTGGTGCAGGACACCACTTTTGCACTTGTATTATTGTGGGAAAACCACTTTTCGCACTTGTGATAGTGTTGAAAAACCACTTTTCGCACTTGTGTTAGTGTTGAAAAACCACTTTTCGCACTTGTGTTAGTGTTGAAAAACCACTTTTTGCACTTGTGTTGGTGCAGGAAACCACTTTTGCACTTGTATTAGTGTGGAAAAAACACTTTTCGCACTTATGTTAGTGTTGAAAAACCACTTTTCGCACTTGTGTTAGTGTTTAAAAACCACTTTTCGCACTTGTGTTGGTGCAGGAAACCACTTTTGCACTTGTATTAGTGTAGAAAAACCACTTTTCGCACTTGTGTTAGTGTTGAAAAACCATTTTTCGCACTTGTGTTGGTGCAGGAAACCACTTTTGCACTTGTATTAGTGTGGAAAAACCACTTTTCGCACTTGTGTTAGTGTTGAAAAACCACTTTTCGCACTTGTGTTAGTGTTGAAAAACCACTTTTTGCTCTTGTGATAGTGTTGAAAAACCACTTTTCGCACTTGTGTTAGTGTTGAAAAACCACTTTTCGCACTTGTGTTGGTGCAGGAAACCACTTTTGCACTTATATTAGTGTGGAAAAACCACTTTTTGCACTTGTGATAGTGTTGAAACCCCACTTTTCGCACATGTGTTAGTGAAGGAAACCACTTTTCGCACTTGTGTTGATGCAGGAAACCACTTTTGCACTTGTATTAGTGTGGAAAAAACACTTTTTGCATTTGTGATAGTGTTGAAAAACCACTTCTCGCACTTGTGTTAGTGTTGAAAAAGCCACTTTTCGCACTTGTGTTGGTGCAGGAAACCACTTTTGCACTTGTATTAGTGTGAAAAAAACACTTTTTGCACTTGTGTTAGTGTTGAAAAACCACTTTTGCACTTGTATTAGTGTGAAAAAAACACTTTTTGCACTTGTGTTAGTGTTGAAAAACCACTTTTGCACTTGTATTAGTGTTGAAAAACCACTTTTTGCACTTGTGTTAGTGTTGAAAAACTACTTTTGCACTTGTATTAGTGTGAAAAAAACACTTTTTGCACTTGTGATAGTGTTGAAAAAACACTTTTCGCACTTGTGTTAGTGTTGAAAAACCACTTTTCGCACTTGTGTTGGTGCAGGAAACCACTTTTGCACTTGTATTAGTGTGGAAAAACCACTTTTTGCACTTGTGTTAGTGTTGAAAAACCACTTTTCGCACTTATGTTAGTGTTGAAAAACCACTTTTCGCACTGTGTTGGTGCAGGCACTGTGTTGTGTTGGTGCAGGAAACCACTTTTGCACTTGTGTTGGTGCAGGAAACCACTTTTGCACTTGTATTAGTGTGGAAAAACCACTTTTCGCACTTGTGATAGTGTTGAAAAACCACTTTTCGCACTTGTGTTAGTGTTGAAAAACCACTTTTCGCACTTGTGTTAGTGTTGAAAAACCACTTTTCGCACTTGTGTTGGTGCAGGAAACCACTTTTGCACTTGTATTAGTGTGGAAAAACCACTTTTCGCACTTGTGTTAGTGTTGAAAAACCACTTTTCGCACTTGTGTTAGTGTTGAAAAACCACTTTTTGCTCTTGTGATAGTGTTGAAAAACCACTTTTCGCACTTGTGTTAGTGTTGAAAAACCACTTTTCGCACTTGTGTTGGTGCAGGAAACCACTTTTGCACTTGTATTAGTGTGAAAAAAACACTTTTTGCACTTGTGTTAGTGTTGAAAAACCACTTTTCGCACTTGTGTTCGTGTTGAAAAACCACTTTTCGCACTTGTGTTAGTGTTGAAAAACCACTTTTCGCACTTGTGTTGGTGCAGGAAACCACTTTTGCACTTGTATTAGTGTGGAAAAAACACTTTTTGCACTTGTGATAGTGTTGAAAAACCACTTTTCGCACTTGTGTTAATGTTGAAAAACCACTTTTCGCACTTGTGTTGGTGCAGGAAACCACTTTTGCACTTGTATTAGTGTGGCAAAACCACTTTTTGCACATGTGATATTGTTGAAAACCCACTTTTCGCACATGTGTTAGTGAAGGAAACCACTTTTCGCACTTGTGTTGGTGCAGGAAACCACTTTTGCACTTGTATTAGTGTGGAAAAAACACTTTTTGCACTTGTGATAGTGTTGAAAAACCACCTCTCGCACTTGTGTTAGTGTTGAAAATCCACTTTTCGCACTTGTGTTGGTGCAGGAAACCACTTTTGCACTTGTATTGGTATGAAAAAAACACTTTTTGCACTTGTGATAGTGTTGAAAAAACACTTTTCGCACTTGTGTTAGTGTTGAAAAACCACTTTTGCACTTGTATTAGTGTGAAAAAAACACTTTTTGCACTTGTGATAGTGTTGAAAAAACACTTTTCGCACTTGTGTTAGTGTTGAAAAACCACTTTTTGCACTTGTGTTGGTGCAGGAAACCACTTTTGCACTTGTATTAGTGTGGAAAAACCACTTTTCGCACTTGTGTTAGTGTTGAAAAACCACTTTTCGCACTTGTGTTAGTGTTGAAAAACCACTTTTCGCACTTGTGTTGGTGCAGGAAACCACTTTTGCACTTGTATTAGTGTGGGAAAAACACTTTTTGCACTTGTGATGGTGTTGAAAAACCACTTTTCGCACTTGTGTTAGTGTTGAAAAACCACTTTTCGCACTTGTGTTGGTGCAGGACACCACTTTTGCACTTGTATTATTGTGGAAAAACCACTTTTCGCACTTGTGATAGTGTTGAAAAACCACTTTTCGCACTTGTGTTAGTGTTGAAAAACCACTTTTCGCACTTGTGTTGGTGCAGGAAACCACTTTTGCACTTGTATTAGTGTGGAAAAACCACTTTTCGCACTTGTGTTAGTGTTGAAAAACCACTTTTCGCACTTGTGTTAGTGTTGAAAAACCACTTTTCGCACTTGTGTTGGTGCAGGAAACCACTTTTGCACTTGTATTAGTGTGGAAAAACCACTTTTCGCACTTGTGTTAGTGTTGAAAAACCACTTTTCGCACTTGTGTTAGTGTTGAAAAACCACTTTTCGCACTTGTGTTGGTGCAGGAAACCACTTTTGCACTTGTATTAGTGTGGGAAAAACACTTTTTGCACTTGTGATGGTGTTGAAAAACCACTTTTCGCACTTGTGTTAGTGTTGAAAAACCACTTTTCGCACTTGTGTTGGTGCAGGACACCACTTTTGCACTTGTATTATTGTGGAAAAACCACTTTTCGCACTTGTGATAGTGTTGAAAAACCACTTTTCGCACTTGTGTTAGTGTTGAAAAACCACTTTTCGCACTTGTGTTAGTGTTGAAAAACCACTTTTTGCACTTGTGTTGGTGCAGGAAACCACTTTTGCACTTGTATTAGTGTGGAAAAAACACTTTTCGCACTTATGTTAGTGTTGAAAAACCACTTTTCGCACTTGTGTTGGTGCAGGAAACCACTTTTGCACTTGTATTAGTGTGGAAAAACCACTTTTCGCACTTGTGTTAGTGTTGAAAAACCACTTTTCGCACTTGTGTTAGTGTTGAAAAACCACTTTTTGCTCTTGTGATAGTGTTGAAAAACCACTTTTCGCACTTGTGTTAGTGTTGAAAAACCACTTTTCGCACTTGTGTTGGTGCAGGAAACCACTTTTGCACTTGTATTAGTGTGGAAAAACCACTTTTCGCACTTGTGTTAGTGTTGAAAAACCACTTTTCGCACTTGTGTTAGTGTTGAAAAACCACTTTTTGCACTTGTGATAGTGTTGAAACCCCACTTTTCGCACATGTGTTAGTGAAGGAAACCACTTTTCGCACTTGTGTTGATGCAGGAAACCACTTTTGCACTTGTATTAGTGTGGAAAAAACACTTTTTGCACTTGTGATAGTGTTGAAAAACCACTTCTCGCACTTGTGTTAGTGTTGAAAAAGCCACTTTTCGCACTTGTGTTGGTGCAGGAAACCACTTTTGCACTTGTATTAGTGTGAAAAAAACACTTTTTGCACTTGTGTTAGTGTTGAAAAACCACTTTTGCACTTGTATTAGTGTGAAAAAAACACTTTTTGCACTTGTGTTAGTGTTGAAAAACCACTTTTGCACTTGTATTAATGTTGAAAAACCACTTTTTGCACTTGTGTTAATGTTGAAAAACTACTTTTGCACTTGTATTAGTGTGAAAAAAACACTTTTTGCACTTGTGATAGTGTTGAAAAAACACTTTTCGCACTTGTGTTAGTGTTGAAAAACCACTTTTCGCACTTGTGTTGGTGCAGGAAACCACTTTTGCACTTGTATTAGTGTGGAAAAACCACTTTTTGCACTTGTGTTAGTGTTGAAAAACCACTTTTCGCACTTATGTTAGTGTTGAAAAACCACTTTTCGCACTGTGTTGGTGCAGGCACTGTGTTGTGTTGGTGCAGGAAACCACTTTTGCACTTGTGTTGGTGCAGGAAACCACTTTTGCACTTGTATTAGTGTGGAAAAAACACTTTTTGCACTTGTGATAGTGTTGAAAAACCACTTTTCGCACTTGTGTTAGTGTTTAAAAACCACTTTTCGCACTTGTGTTGGTGCAGGAAACCACTTTTGCACTTGTATTAGTGTGGAAAAACCACTTTTCGCACTTGTGTTAGTGTTGAAAAACCACTTTTCGCACTTGTGTTAGTGTTGAAAAACCACTTTTTGCTCTTGTGATAGTGTTGAAAAACCACTTTTCGCACTTGTGTTAGTGTTGAAAAACCACTTTTCGCACTTGTGTTGGTGCAGGAAACCACTTTTGCACTTGTATTAGTGTGAAAAAAACACTTTTTGCACTTGTGTTAGTGTTGAAAAACCACTTTTGCACTTGTATTAGTATGAAAAAAACACTTTTTGCACTTGTGTTAGTGTTGAAAAACCACTTTTGCACTTGTATTAGTGTTGAAAAACCACTTTTTGCACTTGTGTTAGTGTTGAAAAACCACTTTTCGCACTTGTGTTGGTGCAGGAAACCACTTTTGCACTTCTATTAGTGTGGCAAAACCACTTTTCGCACTTGTGTTAGTGTTGAAAAACCACTTTTCGCACTTGTGTTAGTTTTGAAAAACCACTTTTTGCACTTGTGTTAGTGTTGAAAAACCACATTTCGCACTTGTGTTGGTGCAGGAAACCACTTTTGCACTTGTATTAGTGTGGAAAAAACACTTTTTGTACTTGTGATAGTGTTGAAAAACCACTTTTCGCACTTGTGTTCGTGTTGAAAAACCACTTTTCGCACTTGTGTTAGTGTTGAAAAACCACTTTTCGCACTTGTGTTGGTGCAGGAAACCACTTTTGCACTTGTATTAGTGTGGAAAAAACACTTTTTGCACTTGTGATAGTGTTGAAAAACCACTTTTCGCACTTGTGTTAATGTTGAAAAACCACTTTTCGCACTTGTGTTGGTGCAGGAAACCACTTTTGCACTTGTATTAGTGTGGAAAAACCACTTTTCGCACTTGTGTTAGTGTTGAAAAACCACTTTTCGCACTTGTGTTAGTGTTGAAAAACCACTTTTCGCACTTGTGTTGGTGCAGGAAACCACTTTTGCACTTCTATTAGTGTGGAAAAAACACTTTTTGCACTTGTGATAGTGTTGAAAAACCACTTTTCGCACTTGTGTTAGTGTTGAAAAACCACTTTTCGTTCTTGTGTTGGTGCAGGAAACCACTTTTGCACTTGTATTAGTGTGGAAAAACCACTTTTCGCACTTGTGTTAGTGTTGAAAAACCACTTTTCGCACTTGTGTTAGTGTTGAAAAACCACTTTTCGCACTTGTGATAGTGTTGAAAACCCACTTTTCACACATGTGTTAGTGAAGGAAACCACTTTTCGCACTTATGTTGATGCAGGAAACCACTTTTGCACTTGTATTAGTGTGGAAAAAACACTTTTTGCACTTGTGATAGTGTTGAAAAACCACTTTTCGCACTTGTGTTAGTGTTGAAAATCCACTTTTCGCACTTGTGTTGGTGCAGGAAACCACTTTTGCACTTGTATTAGTGTGGAAAATACACTTTTTGCACTTGTGATAGTGTTGAAAAACCACTTTTCGCACTTGTGTTAGTGTTGAAAAACCACTTTTCGCACTTGTGTTAGTGTTGAAAAAACACTTTTCGCACTTGTGTTGGTGCAGGAAACCACTTTTGCACTTGTATTAGTGTGGAAAAACCACTTTTCGCACTTGTGTTAGTGTTGAAAAACCACTTTTCGCACTTGTGTTAGTGTTGAAAAACCACTTTTTGCACTTGTGATAGTGTTGAAAACCCACTTTTCACACATGTGTTAGTGAAGGAAACCACTTTTCGCACTTATGTTGATGCAGGAAACCACTTTTGCACTTGTATTAGTGTGGAAAAAACACTTTTTGCACTTGTGATAGTGTTGAAAAACCACTTTTCGCACTTGTGTTAGTGTTGAAAAACCACTTTTCGCACTTGTGTTAGTGTTGAAAAAACACTTTTCGCACTTGTGTTGGTGCAGGAAACCACTTTTGCACTTGTATTAGTGTGGAAAAACCACTTTTCGCACTTGTGTTAGTGTGGAAAAAACACTTTTTGCACTTGTGATAGTGTTGAAAAACCACTTTTTGCACTTGTGTTAGTGTTGAAAAACCACTTTTCGCACTTGTGTTGGTGCAGGAAACCACTTTTGCACTTGTATTAGTGTGGCAAAACCACTTTTCGCACTTGTGTTAGTGTTGAAAAACCACTTTTCGCACTTGTGTTAGTTTTGAAAAACCACTTTTTGCACTTGTGTTAGTGTTGAAAAACCACATTTCGCACTTGTGTTGGTGCAGGAAACCACTTTTGCACTTGTATTAGTGTGGAAAAAACACTTTTTGTACTTGTGATAGTGTTGAAAAACCACTTTTCGCACTTGTGTTCGTGTTGAAAAACCACTTTTCGCACTTGTGTTAGTGTTGAAAAACCACTTTTCGCACTTGTGTTGGTGCAGGAAACCACTTTTGCACTTGTATTAGTGTGGAAAAAACACTTTTTGCACTTGTGATAGTGTTGAAAAACCACTTTTCGCACTTGTGTTAATGTTGAAAAACCACTTTTCGTACTTGTGTTGGTGCAGGAAACCACTTTTGCACTTGTATTAGTGTGGAAAAACCACTTTTCGCACTTGTGTTAGTGTTGAAAAACCACTTTTCGCACTTGTGTTAGTGTTGAAAAACCACTTTTCGCACTTGTGTTGGTGCAGGAAACCACTTTTGCACTTCTATTAGTGTGGAAAAAACACTTTTTGCACTTGTGATAGTGTTGAAAAACCACTTTTCGCACTTGTGTTAGTGTTGAAAAACCACTTTTCGTTCTTGTGTTGGTGCAGGAAACCACTTTTGCACTTGTATTAGTGTGGAAAAACCACTTTTCGCACTTGTGTTAGTGTTGAAAAACCACTTTTCGCACTTGTGTTAGTGTTGAAAAACCACTTTTCGCACTTGTGTTAGTGTTGAAAAACCACTTTTCGCACTTGTGTTGGTGCAGGAAACCACTTTTGCACTTGTATTAGTGTGGCAAAACCACTTTTTGCACTTGTGATAGTGTTGAAAACCCACTTTTCGCACATGTGTTAGTGAAGGAAACCACTTTTCGCACTTGTGTTGGTGCAGGAAACCACTTTTGCACTTGTATTAGTGTGAAAAAAACACTTTTTGCACTTGTGATAGTGTTGAAAAAACACTTTTCGCACTTGTGTTAGTGTGGAAAAACCACTTTTCGCACTTGTGTTAGTGTTGAAAAACCACTTTTCGCACTTGTGTTAGTGTTGAAAAACCACTTTTCGCACTTGTGTTGGTGCAGGAAACCACTTTTGCACTTGTATTAGTGTGGGAAAAACACTTTTTGCACTTGTGATGGTGTTGAAAAACCACTTTTCGCACTTGTGTTAGTGTTGAAAAACCACTTTTCGCACTTGTGTTGGTGCAGGACACCACTTTTGCACTTGTATTATTGTGGAAAAACCACTTTTCGCACTTGTGATAGTGTTGAAAAACCACTTTTCGCACTTGTGTTAGTGTTGAAAAACCACTTTTCGCACTTGTGTTAGTGTTGAAAAACCACTTTTTGCACTTGTGTTGGTGCAGGAAACCACTTTTGCACTTGTATTAGTGTGGAAAAACCACTTTTCGCACTTGTGTTAGTGTTGAAAAACCACTTTTCGCACTTGTGTTAGTGTTGAAAAACCACTTTTCGCACTTGTGTTGGTGCAGGAAACCACTTTTGCACTTCTATTAGTGTGGAAAAAACACTTTTTGCACTTGTGATAGTGTTGAAAAACCACTTTTCGCACTTGTGTTAGTGTTGAAAAACCACTTTTCGTTCTTGTGTTGGTGCAGGAAACCACTTTTGCACTTGTATTAGTGTGGAAAAACCACTTTTCGCACTTGTGTTAGTGTTGAAAAACCACTTTTCGCACTTGTGTTAGTGTTGAAAAACCACTTTTCGCACTTGTGATAGTGTTGAAAACCCACTTTTCACACATGTGTTAGTGAAGGAAACCACTTTTCGCACTTATGTTGATGCAGGAAACCACTTTTGCACTTGTATTAGTGTGGAAAAAACACTTTTTGCACTTGTGATAGTGTTGAAAAACCACTTTTCGCACTTGTGTTAGTGTTGAAAATCCACTTTTCGCACTTGTGTTGGTGCAGGAAACCACTTTTGCACTTGTATTAGTGTGGAAAATACACTTTTTGCACTTGTGATAGTGTTGAAAAACCACTTTTCGCACTTGTGTTAGTGTTGAAAAACCACTTTTCGCACTTGTGTTAGTGTTGAAAAAACACTTTTCGCACTTGTGTTGGTGCAGGAAACCACTTTTGCACTTGTATTAGTGTGGAAAAACCACTTTTCGCACTTGTGTTAGTGTTGAAAAACCACTTTTCGCACTTGTGTTAGTGTTGAAAAACCACTTTTTGCACTTGTGATAGTGTTGAAAACCCACTTTTCACACATGTGTTAGTGAAGGAAACCACTTTTCGCACTTATGTTGATGCAGGAAACCACTTTTGCACTTGTATTAGTGTGGAAAAAACACTTTTTGCACTTGTGATAGTGTTGAAAAACCACTTTTCGCAGTTGTGTTAGTGTTGAAAAACCACTTTTCGCACTTGTGTTAGTGTTGAAAAAACACTTTTCGCACTTGTGTTGGTGCAGTAAACCACTTTTGCACTTGTATTAGTGTGGAAAAACCACTTTTCGCACTTGTGTTAGTGTGGAAAAAACACTTTTTGCACTTGTGATAGTGTTGAAAAACCACTTTTCGCACTTGTGTTAGTGTTGAAAAACCACTGCTCGCACTTGTGTTGGTGCAGGAAACCACTTTTGCACTTGTATTAGTGTGGCAAAACCACTTTTCGCACTTGTGTTAGTGTTGAAAAACCACTTTTCGCACTTGTGTTAGTTTTGAAAAACCACTTTTTGCACTTGTGTTAGTGTTGAAAAACCACATTTCGCACTTGTGTTGGTGCAGGAAACCACTTTTGCACTTGTATTAGTGTGGAAAAAACACTTTTTGTACTTGTGATAGTGTTGAAAAACCACTTTTCGCACTTGTGTTCGTGTTGAAAAACCACTTTTCGCACTTGTGTTAGTGTTGAAAAACCACTTTTCGCACTTGTGTTGGTGCAGGAAACCACTTTTGCACTTGTATTAGTGTGGAAAAAACACTTCTTGCACTTGTGATAGTGTTGAAAAACCACTTTTCGCACTTGTGTTAATGTTGAAAAACCACTTTTCGTACTTGTGTTGGTGCAGGAAACCACTTTTGCACTTGTATTAGTGTGGAAAAACCACTTTTCGCACTTGTGTTAGTGTTGAAAAACCACTTTTCGCACTTGTGTTAGTGTTGAAAAACCACTTTTCGCACTTGTGTTGGTGCAGGAAACCACTTTTGCACTTCTATTAGTGTGGAAAAAACACTTTTTGCACTTGTGATAGTGTTGAAAAACCACTTTTCGCACTTGTGTTAGTGTTGAAAAACCACTTTTCGTTCTTGTGTTGGTGCAGGAAACCACTTTTGCACTTGTATTAGTGTGGAAAAACCACTTTTCGCACTTGTGTTAGTGTTGAAAAACCACTTTTCGCACTTGTGTTAGTGTTGAAAAACCACTTTTCGCACTTGTGTTAGTGTTGAAAAACCACTTTTCGCACTTGTGTTAGTGTTGAAAAACCACTTTTGCACTTGTATTAGTGTGGCAAAACCACTTTTTGCACTTGTGATAGTGTTGAAAACCCACTTTTCGCACATGTGTTAGTGAAGGAAACCACTTTTCGCACTTGTGTTGGTGCAGGAAACCACTTTTGCACTTGTATTAGTGTGAAAAAAACACTTTTTGCACTTGTGATAGTGTTGAAAAAACACTTTTCGCACTTGTGTTAGTGTGGAAAAACCACTTTTCGCACTTGTGTTAGTGTGGAAAAACCACTTTTCGCACTTGTGTTAGTGTTGAAAAACCACTTTTCGCACTTGTGTTAGTGTTGAAAAACCACTTTTCGCACTTGTGTTGGTGCAGGAAACCACTTTTGCACTTGTATTAGTGTGGGAAAAACACTTTTTGCACTTGTGATGGTGTTGAAAAACCACTTTTCGCACTTGTGTTAGTGTTGAAAAACCACTTTTCGCACTTGTGTTGGTGCAGGACACCACTTTTGCACTTGTATTATTGTGGAAAAACCACTTTTCGCACTTGTGATAGTGTTGAAAAACCACTTTTCGCACTTGTGTTAGTGTTGAAAAACCACTTTTCGCACTTGTGTTAGTGTTGAAAAACCACTTTTTGCACTTGTGTTGGTGCAGGAAACCACTTTTGCACTTGTATTAGTGTGGAAAAAACACTTTTCGCACTTATGTTAGTGTTGAAAAACCACTTTTCGCACTTGTGTTAGTGTTTAAAAACCACTTTTCGCACTTGTGTTGGTGCAGGAAACCACTTTTGCACTTGTATTAGTGTAGAAAAACCACTTTTCGCACTTGTGTTAGTGTTGAAAAACCACTTTTCGCACTTGTGTTGGTGCAGGAAACCACTTTTGCACTTGTATTAGTGTGGAAAAACCACTTTTCGCACTTGTGTTAGTGTTGAAAAACCACTTTTCGCACTTGTGTTAGTGTTGAAAAACCACTTTTTGCTCTTGTGATAGTGTTGAAAAACCACTTTTCGCACTTGTGTTAGTGTTGAAAAACCACTTTTCGCACTTGTGTTGGTGCAGGAAACCACTTTTGCACTTGTATTAGTGTGGAAAAAACACTTTTTGTACTTGTGATAGTGTTGAAAAACCACTTTTCGCACTTGTGTTAGTGTTGAAAAACCACTTTTCGCACTTGTGTTAGTTTTGAAAAACCACTTTTTGCACTTGTGTTAGTGTTGAAAAACCACATTTCGCACTTGTGTTGGTGCAGGAAACCACTTTTGCACTTGTATTAGTGTGGAAAAAACACTTTTTGTACTTGTGATAGTGTTGAAAAACCACTTTTCGCACTTGTGTTCGTGTTGAAAAACCACTTTTCGCACTTGTGTTAGTGTTGAAAAACCACTTTTCGCACTTGTGTTGGTGCAGGAAACCACTTTTGCACTTGTATTAGTGTGGAAAAAACACTTTTTGCACTTGTGATAGTGTTGAAAAACCACTTTTCGCACTTGTGTTAATGTTGAAAAACCACTTTTCGCACTTGTGTTGGTGCAGGAAACCACTTTTGCACTTGTATTAGTGTGGAAAAACCACTTTTCGCACTTGTGTTAGTGTTGAAAAACCACTTTTCGCACTTGTGTTAGTGTTGAAAAACCACTTTTCGCACTTGTGTTGGTGCAGGAAACCACTTTTGCACTTCTATTAGTGTGGAAAAAACACTTTTTGCACTTGTGATAGTGTTGAAAAACCACTTTTCGCACTTGTGTTAGTGTTGAAAAACCACTTTTCGTTCTTGTGTTGGTGCAGGAAACCACTTTTGCACTTGTATTAGTGTGGAAAAACCACTTTTCGCACTTGTGTTAGTGTTGAAAAACCACTTTTCGCACTTGTGTTAGTGTTGAAAAACCACTTTTCGCACTTGTGATAGTGTTGAAAACCCACTTTTCACACATGTGTTAGTGAAGGAAACCACTTTTCGCACTTATGTTGATGCAGGAAACCACTTTTGCACTTGTATTAGTGTGGAAAAAACACTTTTTGCACTTGTGATAGTGTTGAAAAACCACTTTTCGCACTTGTGTTAGTGTTGAAAATCCACTTTTCGCAATTGTGTTGGTGCAGGAAACCACTTTTGCACTTGTATTAGTGTGGAAAATACACTTTTTGCACTTGTGATAGTGTTGAAAAACCACTTTTCGCACTTGTGTTAGTGTTGAAAAACCACTTTTCGCACTTGTGTTAGTGTTGAAAAAACACTTTTCGCACTTGTGTTGGTGCAGGAAACCACTTTTGCACTTGTATTAGTGTGGAAAAACCACTTTTCGCACTTGTGTTAGTGTTGAAAAACCACTTTTCGCACTTGTGTTAGTGTTGAAAAACCACTTTTTGCACTTGTGATAGTGTTGAAAACCCACTTTTCACACATGTGTTAGTGAAGGAAACCACTTTTCGCACTTATGTTGATGCAGGAAACCACTTTTGCACTTGTATTAGTGTGGAAAAAACACTTTTTGCACTTGTGATAGTGTTGAAAAACCACTTTTCGCACTTGTGTTAGTGATGAAAAACCACTTTTCGCACTTGTGTTAGTGTTGAAAAAACACTTTTCGCACTTGTGTTGGTGCAGGAAACCACTTTTGCACTTGTATTAGTGTGGAAAAACCACTTTTCGCACTTGTGTTAGTGTGGAAAAAACACTTTTTGCACTTGTGATAGTGTTGAAAAACCACTTTTCGCACTTGTGTTGGTGTTGAAAAACCACTTTTCGCACTTGTGTTGGTGCAGGAAACCACTTTTGCACTTGTATTAGTGTGGCAAAACCACTTTTCGCACTTGTGTTAGTGTTGAAAAACCACTTTTCGCACTTGTGTTAGTTTTGAAAAACCACTTTTTGCACTTGTGTTAGTGTTGAAAAACCACATTTCGCACTTGTGTTGGTGCAGGAAACCACTTTTGCACTTGTATTAGTGTGGAAAAAACACTTTTTGTACTTGTGATAGTGTTGAAAAACCACTTTTCGCACTTGTGTTCGTGTTGAAAAACCACTTTTCGCACTTGTGTTAGTGTTGAAAAACCACTTTTCGCACTTGTGTTGGTGCAGGAAACCACTTTTGCACTTGTATTAGTGTGGAAAAAACACTTTTTGCACTTGTGATAGTGTTGAAAAACCACTTTTCGCACTTGTGTTAATGTTGAAAAACCACTTTTCGTACTTGTGTTGGTGCAGGAAACCACTTTTGCACTTGTATTAGTGTGGAAAAACCACTTTTCGCACTTGTGTTAGTGTTGAAAAACCACTTTTCGCACTTGTGTTAGTGTTGAAAAACCACTTTTCGCACTTGTGTTGGTGCAGGAAACCACTTTTGCACTTCTATTAGTGTGGAAAAAACACTTTTTGCACTTGTGATAGTGTTGAAAAACCACTTTTCGCACTTGTGTTAGTGTTGAAAAACCACTTTTCGTTCTTGTGTTGGTGCAGGAAACCACTTTTGCACTTGTATTAGTGTGGAAAAACCACTTTTCGCACTTGTGTTAGTGTTGAAAAACCACTTTTCGCACTTGTGTTAGTGTTGAAAAACCACTTTTCGCACTTGTGTTAGTGTTGAAAAACCACTTTTCGCACTTGTGTTGGTGCAGGAAACCACTTTTGCACTTGTATTAGTGTGGCAAAACCACTTTTTGCACTTGTGATAGTGTTGAAAACCCACTTTTCGCACATGTGTTAGTGAAGGAAACCACTTTTCGCACTTGTGTTGGTGCAGGAAACCACTTTTGCACTTGTATTAGTGTGAAAAAAACACTTTTTGCACTTGTGATAGTGTTGGAAAAACACTTTTCGCACTTGTGTTAGTGTGGAAAAACCACTTTTCGCACTTGTGTTAGTGTTGAAAAACCACTTTTCGCACTTGTGTTAGTGTTGAAAAACCACTTTTCGCACTTGTGTTGGTGCAGGAAACCACTTTTGCACTTGTATTAGTGTGGGAAAAACACTTTTTGCACTTGTGATGGTGTTGAAAAACCACTTTTCGCACTTGTGTTAGTGTTGAAAAACCACTTTTCGCACTTGTGTTGGTGCAGGACACCACTTTTGCACTTGTATTATTGTGGAAAAACCACTTTTCGCACTTGTGATAGTGTTGAAAAACCACTTTTCGCACTTGTGTTAGTGTTGAAAAACCACTTTTCGCACTTGTGTTAGTGTTGAAAAACCACTTTTTGCACTTGTGTTGGTGCAGGAAACCACTTTTGCACTTGTATTAGTGTGGAAAAAACACTTTTCGCACTTATGTTAGTGTTGAAAAACCACTTTTCGCACTTGTGTTAGTGTTTAAAAACCACTTTTCGCACTTGTGTTGGTGCAGGAAACCACTTTTGCACTTGTATTAGTGTAGAAAAACCACTTTTCGCACTTGTGTTAGTGTTGAAAAACCACTTTTCGCACTTGTGTTGGTGCAGGAAACCACTTTTGCACTTGTATTAGTGTGGAAAAACCACTTTTCGCACTTGTGTTAGTGTTGAAAAACCACTTTTCGCACTTGTGTTAGTGTTGAAAAACCACTTTTTGCTCTTGTGATAGTGTTGAAAAACCACTTTTCGCACTTGTGTTAGTGTTGAAAAACCACTTTTCGCACTTGTGTTGGTGCAGGAAACCACTTTTGCACTTATATTAGTGTGGAAAAACCACTTTTTGCACTTGTGATAGTGTTGAAACCCCACTTTTCGCACATGTGTTAGTGAAGGAAACCACTTTTCGCACTTGTGTTGATGCAGGAAACCACTTTTGCACTTGTATTAGTGTGGAAAAAACACTTTTTGCACTTGTGATAGTGTTGAAAAACCACTTCTCGCACTTGTGTTAGTGTTGAAAAAGCCACTTTTCGCACTTGTGTTGGTGCAGGAAACCACTTTTGCACTTGTATTAGTGTGAAAAAAACACTTTTTGCACTTGTGTTAGTGTTGAAAAACCACTTTTGCACTTGTATTAGTGTGAAAAAAACACTTTTTGCACTTGTGTTAGTGTTGAAAAACCACTTTTGCACTTGTATTAGTGTTGAAAAACCACTTTTTGCACTTGTGTTAGTGTTGAAAAACGACTTTTGCACTTGTATTAGTGTGAAAAAAACACTTTTTGCACTTGTGATAGTGTTGAAAAAACACTTTTCGCACTTGTGTTAGTGTTGAAAAACCACTTTTCGCACTTGTGTTGGTGCAGGAAACCACTTTTGCACTTGTATTAGTGTGGAAAAACCACTTTTTGCACTTGTGTTAGTGTTGAAAAACCACTTTTCGCACTTATGTTAGTGTTGAAAAACCACTTTTCGCACTGTGTTGGTGCAGGCACTGTGTTGTGTTGGTGCAGGAAACCACTTTTGCACTTGTGTTGGTGCAGGAAACCACTTTTGCACTTGTATTAGTGTGGAAAAAACACTTTTTGCACTTGTGATAGTGTTGAAAAACCACTTTTCGCACTTGTGTTAGTGTTTAAAAACCACTTTTCGCACTTGTGTTGGTGCAGGAAACCACTTTTGCACTTGTATTAGTGTAGAAAAACCACTTTTCGCACTTGTGTTAGTGTTGAAAATCCACTTTTCGCACTTGTGTTGGTGCAGGAAACCACTTTTGCACTTGTATTAGTGTGGAAAAACCACTTTTCGCACTTGTGTTAGTGTTGAAAAACCACTTTTTGCTCTTGTGATAGTGTTGAAAAACCACTTTTCGCACTTGTGTTAGTGTTGAAAAACCACTTTTCGCACTTGTGTTGGTGCAGGAAACCACTTTTGCACTTGTATTAGTGTGAAAAAAACACTTTTTGCACTTGTGTTAGTGTTGAAAAACCACTTTTGCACTTGTATTAGTGTGAAAAAAAACACTTTTTGCACTTGTGTTAGTGTTGAAAAACCACTTTTGCACTTGTATTAGTGTTGAAAAACCACTTTTTGCACTTGTGTTAGTGTTGAAAAACCACTTTTCGCACTTGTGTTGGTGCAGGAAACCACTTTTGCACTTGTATTAGTGTGGCAAAACCACTTTTCGCACTTGTGTTAGTGTTGAAAAACCACTTTTCGCACTTGTGTTAGTTTTGAAAAACCACTTTTTGCACTTGTGTTAGTGTTGAAAAACCACATTTCGCACTTGTGTTGGTGCAGGAAACCACTTTTGCACTTGTATTAGTGTGGAAAAAACACTTTTTGTACTTGTGATAGTGTTGAAAAAACACTTTTCGCACTTGTGTTCGTGTTGAAAAACCACTTTTCGCACTTGTGTTAGTGTTGAAAAACCACTTTTCGCACTTGTGTTGGTGCAGGAAACCACTTTTGCACTTGTATTAGTGTGGGAAAAACACTTTTTGCACTTGTGATAGTGTTGAAAAACCACTTTTCGCACTTATGTTAATGTTGAAAAACCACTTTTCGCACTTGTGTTGGTGCAGGAAACCACTTTTGCACTTGTATTAGTGTGGAAAAACCACTTTTCGCACTTGTGTTAGTGTTGAAAAACCACTTTTCGCACTTGTGTTAGTGTTGAAAAACCACTTTTCGCACTTGTGTTGGTGCAGGAAACCACTTTTGCACTTCTATTAGTGTGGAAAAAACACTTTTTGCACTTGTGATAGTGTTGAAAAACCACTTTTCGCACTTGTGTTAGTGTTGAAAAACCACTTTTCGTTCTTGTGTTGGTGCAGGAAACCACTTTTGCACTTGTATTAGTGTGGAAAAACCACTTTTCGCACTTTTGTTAGTGTTGAAAAACCACTTTTCGCACTTGTGTTAGTGTTGAAAAACCACTTTTCGCACTTGTGTTGGTGCAGGAAACCACTTTTGCACTTGTATTAGTGTGGAAAAAACACTTTTTGTACTTGTGATAGTGTTGAAAAACCACTTTTCGTTCTTGTGTTGGTGCAGGAAACCACTTTTGCACTTGTATTAGTGTGGAAAAACCACTTTTCGCACTTTTGTTAGTGTTGAAAAACCACTTTTCGCACTTGTGTTAGTGTTGAAAAACCACTTTTCGCACTTGTGTTGGTGCAGGAAACCACTTTTGCACTTGTATTAGTGTGGAAAAAACACTTTTTGTACTTGTGATAGTGTTGAAAAACCACTTTTCGCACTTGTGTTCGTGTTGAAAAACCACTTTTCGCACTTGTGTTAGTGTTGAAAAACCACTTTTCGCACTTGTGTTGGTGCAGGAAACCACTTTTGCACTTGTATTAGTGTGGAAAAAATACTTTTTGCACTTGTGATAGTGTTGAAAAACCACTTTTCGCACTTGTGTTAATGTTGAAAAACCACTTTTCGTACTTGTGTTGGTGCAGGAAACCACTTTTGCACTTGTATTAGTGTGGAAAAACCACTTTTCGCACTTGTGTTAGTGTTGAAAAACCACTTTTCGCACTTGTGTTAGTGTTGAAAAACCACTTTTCGCACTTGTGTTGGTGCAGGAAACCACTTTTGCACTTCTATTAGTGTGGAAAAAACACTTTTTGCACTTGTGATAGTGTTGAAAAACCACTTTTCGCACTTGTGTTAGTGTTGAAAAACCACTTTTCGTTCTTGTGTTGGTGCAGGAAACCACTTTTGCACTTGTATTAGTGTGGAAAAACCACTTTTCGCACTTGTGTTAGTGTTGAAAAACCACTTTTCGCACTTGTGTTAGTGTTGAAAAACCACTTTTCGCACTTGTGTTAGTGTTGAAAAACCACTTTTCGCACTTGTGTTGGTGCAGGAAACCACTTTTGCACTTGTATTAGTGTGGCAAAACCACTTTTTGCACTTGTGATAGTGTTGAAAACCCACTTTTCGCACATGTGTTAGTGAAGGAAACCACTTTTCGCACTTGTGTTGGTGCAGGAAACCACTTTTGCACTTGTATTAGTGTGAAAAAAACACTTTTTGCACTTGTGATAGTGTTGGAAAAACACTTTTCGCACTTGTGTTAGTGTGGAAAAACCACTTTTCGCACTTGTGTTAGTGTTGAAAAACCACTTTTCGCACTTGTGTTAGTGTTGAAAAACCACTTTTCGCACTTGTGTTGGTGCAGGAAACCACTTTTGCACTTGTATTAGTGTGGGAAAAACACTTTTTGCACTTGTGATGGTGTTGAAAAACCACTTTTCGCACTTGTGTTAGTGTTGAAAAACCACTTTTCGCACTTGTGTTGGTGCAGGACACCACTTTTGCACTTGTATTATTGTGGAAAAACCACTTTTCGCACTTGTGATAGTGTTGAAAAACCACTTTTCGCACTTGTGTTAGTGTTGAAAAACCACTTTTCGCACTTGTGTTAGTGTTGAAAAACCACTTTTTGCACTTGTGTTGGTGCAGGAAACCACTTTTGCACTTGTATTAGTGTGGAAAAAACACTTTTCGCACTTATGTTAGTGTTGAAAAACCACTTTTCGCACTTGTGTTAGTGTTTAAAAACCACTTTTCGCACTTGTGTTGGTGCAGGAAACCACTTTTGCACTTGTATTAGTGTAGAAAAACCACTTTTCGCACTTGTGTTAGTGTTGAAAAACCACTTTTCGCACTTGTGTTGGTGCAGGAAACCACTTTTGCACTTGTATTAGTGTGGAAAAACCACTTTTCGCACTTGTGTTAGTGTTGAAAAACCACTTTTCGCACTTGTGTTAGTGTTGAAAAACCACTTTTTGCTCTTGTGATAGTGTTGAAAAACCACTTTTCGCACTTGTGTTAGTGTTGAAAAACCACTTTTCGCACTTGTGTTGGTGCAGGAAACCACTTTTGCACTTATATTAGTGTGGAAAAACCACTTTTTGCACTTGTGATAGTGTTGAAACCCCACTTTTCGCACATGTGTTAGTGAAGGAAACCACTTTTCGCACTTGTGTTGATGCAGGAAACCACTTTTGCACTTGTATTAGTGTGGAAAAAACACTTTTTGCACTTGTGATAGTGTTGAAAAACCACTTCTCGCACTTGTGTTAGTGTTGAAAAAGCCACTTTTCGCACTTGTGTTGGTGCAGGAAACCACTTTTGCACTTGTATTAGTGTGAAAAAAACACTTTTTGCACTTGTGTTAGTGTTGAAAAACCACTTTTGCACTTGTATTAGTGTGAAAAAAACACTTTTTGCACTTGTGTTAGTGTTGAAAAACCACTTTTGCACTTGTATTAGTGTTGAAAAACCACTTTTTGCACTTGTGTTAGTGTTGAAAAACGACTTTTGCACTTGTATTAGTGTGAAAAAAACACTTTTTGCACTTGTGATAGTGTTGAAAAAACACTTTTCGCACTTGTGTTAGTGTTGAAAAACCACTTTTCGCACTTGTGTTGGTGCAGGAAACCACTTTTGCACTTGTATTAGTGTGGAAAAACCACTTTTTGCACTTGTGTTAGTGTTGAAAAACCACTTTTCGCACTTATGTTAGTGTTGAAAAACCACTTTTCGCACTGTGTTGGTGCAGGCACTGTGTTGTGTTGGTGCAGGAAACCACTTTTGCACTTGTGTTGGTGCAGGAAACCACTTTTGCACTTGTATTAGTGTGGAAAAAACACTTTTTGCACTTGTGATAGTGTTGAAAAACCACTTTTCGCACTTGTGTTAGTGTTTAAAAACCACTTTTCGCACTTGTGTTGGTGCAGGAAACCACTTTTGCACTTGTATTAGTGTAGAAAAACCACTTTTCGCACTTGTGTTAGTGTTGAAAATCCACTTTTCGCACTTGTGTTGGTGCAGGAAACCACTTTTGCACTTGTATTAGTGTGGAAAAACCACTTTTCGCACTTGTGTTAGTGTTGAAAAACCACTTTTTGCTCTTGTGATAGTGTTGAAAAACCACTTTTCGCACTTGTGTTAGTGTTGAAAAACCACTTTTCGCACTTGTGTTGGTGCAGGAAACCACTTTTGCACTTGTATTAGTGTGAAAAAAACACTTTTTGCACTTGTGTTAGTGTTGAAAAACCACTTTTGCACTTGTATTAGTGTGAAAAAAACACTTTTTGCACTTGTGTTAGTGTTGAAAAACCACTTTTGCACTTGTATTAGTGTTGAAAAACCACTTTTTGCACTTGTGTTAGTGTTGAAAAACCACTTTTCGCACTTGTGTTGGTGCAGGAAACCACTTTTGCACTTGTATTAGTGTGGCAAAACCACTTTTCGCACTTGTGTTAGTGTTGAAAAACCACTTTTCGCACTTGTGTTAGTTTTGAAAAACCACTTTTTGCACTTGTGTTAGTGTTGAAAAACCACATTTCGCACTTGTGTTGGTGCAGGAAACCACTTTTGCACTTGTATTAGTGTGGAAAAAACACTTTTTGTACTTGTGATAGTGTTGAAAAAACACTTTTCGCACTTGTGTTCGTGTTGAAAAACCACTTTTCGCACTTGTGTTAGTGTTGAAAAACCACTTTTCGCACTTGTGTTGGTGCAGGAAACCACTTTTGCACTTGTATTAGTGTGGGAAAAACACTTTTTGCACTTGTGATAGTGTTGAAAAACCACTTTTCGCACTTATGTTAATGTTGAAAAACCACTTTTCGCACTTGTGTTGGTGCAGGAAACCACTTTTGCACTTGTATTAGTGTGGAAAAACCACTTTTCGCACTTGTGTTAGTGTTGAAAAACCACTTTTCGCACTTGTGTTAGTGTTGAAAAACCACTTTTCGCACTTGTGTTGGTGCAGGAAACCACTTTTGCACTTCTATTAGTGTGGAAAAAACACTTTTTGCACTTGTGATAGTGTTGAAAAACCACTTTTCGCACTTGTGTTAGTGTTGAAAAACCACTTTTCGTTCTTGTGTTGGTGCAGGAAACCACTTTTGCACTTGTATTAGTGTGGAAAAACCACTTTTCGCACTTTTGTTAGTGTTGAAAAACCACTTTTCGCACTTGTGTTAGTGTTGAAAAACCACTTTTCGCACTTGTGTTAGTGTTGAAAAACCACTTTTCGCACTTGTGTTGGTGCAGGAAACCACTTTTGCACTTGTATTAGTGTGGCAAAACCACTTTTTGCACTTGTGATAGTGTTGAAAACCCACTTTTCGCACATGTGTTAGTGAAGGAAACCACTTTTCGCACTTGTGTTGGTGCAGGAAACCACTTTTGCACTTGTATTAGTGTGGAAAAAACACTTTTTGCACTTGTGATAGTGTTGAAAAACCACTTCTCGCACTTGTGTTAGTGTTGAAAATCCACTTTTCGCACTTGTGTTGGTGCAGGAAACCACTTTTGCACTTGTATTAGTGTGAAAAAAACACTTTTTGCACTTGTGATAGTGTTGAAAAAACACTTTTCGCACTTGTGTTAGTGTTGAAAAACCACTTTTGCACTTGTATTAGTGTGAAAAAAACACTTTTTGCACTTGTGATAGTGTTGAAAAAACACTTTTCGCACTTGTGTTAGTGTTGAAAAACCACTTTTCGCACTTGTGTTGGTGCAGGAAACCACTTTTGCACTTGTATTAGTGTGGAAAAACCACTTTTCGCACTTGTGTTAGTGTTGAAAAACCACTTTTCGCACTTGTGTTAGTGTTGAAAAACCACTTTTCGCACTTGTGTTGGTGCAGGAAACCACTTTTGCACTTGTATTAGTGTGGGAAAAACACTTTTTGCACTTGTGATGGTGTTGAAAAACCACTTTTCGCACTTGTGTTAGTGTTGAAAAACCACTTTTCGCACTTGTGTTGGTGCAGGACACCACTTTTGCACTTGTATTATTGTGGAAAAACCACTTTTCGCACTTGTGTTAGTGTTGAAAAACCACTTTTCGCAATTGTGTTAGTGTTGAAAAACCACTTTTCGCACTTGTGTTAGTGTTGAAAAACCACTTTTTGCACTTGTGTTGGTGCAGGAAACCACTTTTGCACTTGTATTAGTGTGGAAAAAACACTTTTCGCACTTATGTTAGTGTTGAAAACCACTTTTCGCACTTGTGTTAGTGTTTAAAAACCACTTTTCGCACTTGTGTTGGTGCAGGAAACCACTTTTGCACTTGTATTAGTGTAGAAAAACCACTTTTCGCACTTGTGTTAGTGTTGAAAAACCACTTTTCGCACTTGTGTTGGTGCAGGAAACCACTTTTGCACTTGTATTAGTGTGGAAAAACCACTTTTCGCACTTGTGTTCGTGTTGAAAAACCACTTTTCGCACTTGTGTTAGTGTTGAAAAACCACTTTTCGCACTTGTGTTAGTGTTGAAAAACCACTTTTCGCACTTGTGTTAGTGTTGAAAAACCACTTTTCGCACTTGTGTTGGTGCAGGAAACCACTTTTGCACTTCTATTAGTGTGAAAAAAACACTTTTTGCACTTGTGATAGTGTTGAAAAAACACTTTTCGCACTTGTGTTAGTGTTGAAAAACCACTTTTCGCACTTGTGTTGGTGCAGGAAACCACTTTTGCACTTCTATTAGTGTGGAAAAAACACTTTTTGCACTTGTGATAGTGTTGAAAAACCACTTTTCGCACTTGTGTTAGTGTTGAAAAACCACTTTTCGTTCTTGTGTTGGTGCAGGAAACCACTTTTGCACTTGTATTAGTGTGGAAAAACCACTTTTCGCACTTTTGTTAGTGTTGAAAAACCACTTTTCGCACTTGTGTTAGTGTTGAAAAACCACTTTTCGCACTTGTGTTGGTGCAGGAAACCACTTTTGCACTTGTATTAGTGTGGAAAAAACACTTTTTGTACTTGTGATAGTGTTGAAAAACCACTTTTCGTTCTTGTGTTGGTGCAGGAAACCACTTTTGCACTTGTATTAGTGTGGAAAAACCACTTTTCGCACTTTTGTTAGTGTTGAAAAACCACTTTTCGCACTTGTGTTAGTGTTGAAAAACCACTTTTCGCACTTGTGTTGGTGCAGGAAACCACTTTTGCACTTGTATTAGTGTGGAAAAAACACTTTTTGTACTTGTGATAGTGTTGAAAAACCACTTTTCGCACTTGTGTTCGTGTTGAAAAACCACTTTTCGCACTTGTGTTAGTGTTGAAAAACCACTTTTCGCACTTGTGTTGGTGCAGGAAACCACTTTTGCACTTGTATTAGTGTGGAAAAAACACTTTTTGCACTTGTGATAGTGTTGAAAAACCACTTTTCGCACTTGTGTTAATGTTGAAAAACCACTTTTCGTACTTGTGTTGGTGCAGGAAACCACTTTTGCACTTGTATTAGTGTGGAAAAACCACTTTTCGCACTTGTGTTAGTGTTGAAAAACCACTTTTCGCACTTGTGTTAGTGTTGAAAAACCACTTTTCGCACTTGTGTTGGTGCAGGAAACCACTTTTGCACTTCTATTAGTGTGGAAAAAACACTTTTTGCACTTGTGATAGTGTTGAAAAACCACTTTTCGCACTTGTGTTAGTGTTGAAAAACCACTTTTCGTTCTTGTGTTGGTGCAGGAAACCACTTTTGCACTTGTATTAGTGTGGAAAAACCACTTTTCGCACTTGTGTTAGTGTTGAAAAACCACTTTTCGCACTTGTGTTAGTGTTGAAAAACCACTTTTCGCACTTGTGTTAGTGTTGAAAAACCACTTTTCGCACTTGTGTTGGTGCAGGAAACCACTTTTGCACTTGTATTAGTGTGGCAAAACCACTTTTTGCACTTGTGATAGTGTTGAAAACCCACTTTTCGCACATGTGTTAGTGAAGGAAACCACTTTTCGCACTTGTGTTGGTGCAGGAAACCACTTTTGCACTTGTATTAGTGTGAAAAAAACACTTTTTGCACTTGTGATAGTGTTGGAAAAACACTTTTCGCACTTGTGTTAGTGTGGAAAAACCACTTTTCGCACTTGTGTTAGTGTTGAAAAACCACTTTTCGCACTTGTGTTAGTGTTGAAAAACCACTTTTCGCACTTGTGTTGGTGCAGGAAACCACTTTTGCACTTGTATTAGTGTGGGAAAAACACTTTTTGCACTTGTGATGGTGTTGAAAAACCACTTTTCGCACTTGTGTTAGTGTTGAAAAACCACTTTTCGCACTTGTGTTGGTGCAGGACACCACTTTTGCACTTGTATTATTGTGGAAAAACCACTTTTCGCACTTGTGATAGTGTTGAAAAACCACTTTTCGCACTTGTGTTAGTGTTGAAAAACCACTTTTCGCACTTGTGTTAGTGTTGAAAAACCACTTTTTGCACTTGTGTTGGTGCAGGAAACCACTTTTGCACTTGTATTAGTGTGGAAAAAACACTTTTCGCACTTATGTTAGTGTTGAAAAACCACTTTTCGCACTTGTGTTAGTGTTTAAAAACCACTTTTCGCACTTGTGTTGGTGCAGGAAACCACTTTTGCACTTGTATTAGTGTAGAAAAACCACTTTTCGCACTTGTGTTAGTGTTGAAAAACCACTTTTCGCACTTGTGTTGGTGCAGGAAACCACTTTTGCACTTGTATTAGTGTGGAAAAACCACTTTTCGCACTTGTGTTAGTGTTGAAAAACCACTTTTCGCACTTGTGTTAGTGTTGAAAAACCACTTTTTGCTCTTGTGATAGTGTTGAAAAACCACTTTTCGCACTTGTGTTAGTGTTGAAAAACCACTTTTCGCACTTGTGTTGGTGCAGGAAACCACTTTTGCACTTATATTAGTGTGGAAAAACCACTTTTTGCACTTGTGATAGTGTTGAAACCCCACTTTTCGCACATGTGTTAGTGAAGGAAACCACTTTTCGCACTTGTGTTGATGCAGGGAACCACTTTTGCACTTGTATTAGTGTGGAAAAAACACTTTTTGCACTTGTGATAGTGTTGAAAAACCACTTCTCGCACTTGTGTTAGTGTTGAAAAAGCCACTTTTCGCACTTGTGTTGGTGCAGGAAACCACTTTTGCACTTGTATTAGTGTGAAAAAAACACTTTTTGCACTTGTGTTAGTGTTGAAAAACCACTTTTGCACTTGTATTAGTGTGAAAAAAACACTTTTTGCACTTGTGTTAGTGTTGAAAAACCACTTTTGCACTTGTATTAGTGTTGAAAAACCACTTTTTGCACTTGTGTTAGTGTTGAAAAACGACTTTTGCACTTGTATTAGTGTGAAAAAAACACTTTTTGCACTTGTGATAGTGTTGAAAAAACACTTTTCGCACTTGTGTTAGTGTTGAAAAACCACTTTTCGCACTTGTGTTGGTGCAGGAAACCACTTTTGCACTTGTATTAGTGTGGAAAAACCACTTTTTGCACTTGTGTTAGTGTTGAAAAACCACTTTTCGCACTTATGTTAGTGTTGAAAAACCACTTTTCGCACTGTGTTGGTGCAGGCACTGTGTTGTGTTGGTGCAGGAAACCACTTTTGCACTTGTGTTGGTGCAGGAAACCACTTTTGCACTTGTATTAGTGTGGAAAAAACACTTTTTGCACTTGTGATAGTGTTGAAAAACCACTTTTCGCACTTGTGTTAGT
This sequence comes from Myxine glutinosa, assembly GCF_964187855.1. NCBI lineage: Eukaryota > Metazoa > Chordata > Myxini > Myxiniformes > Myxinidae > Myxine > Myxine glutinosa. The sequence goes on along the minus strand of NW_027616608.1, from coordinate 8,593 downwards.
GTTTAAAAACCACTTTTCGCACTTGTGTTGGTGCAGGAAACCACTTTTGCACTTGTATTAGTGTAGAAAAACCACTTTTCGCACTTGTGTTAGTGTTGAAAATCCACTTTTCGCACTTGTGTTGGTGCAGGAAACCACTTTTGCACTTGTATTAGTGTGGAAAAAACCACTTTTCGCACTTGTGTTAGTGTTGAAAAACCACTTTTTGCTCTTGTGATAGTGTTGAAAAACCACTTTTCGCACTTGTGTTAGTGTTGAAAAACCACTTTTCGCACTTGTGTTGGTGCAGGAAACCACTTTTGCACTTGTATTAGTGTGAAAAAAACACTTTTTGCACTTGTGTTAGTGTTGAAAAACCACTTTTGCACTTGTATTAGTGTGAAAAAAACACTTTTTGCACTTGTGTTAGTGTTGAAAAACCACTTTTGCACTTGTATTAGTGTTGAAAAACCACTTTTTGCACTTGTGTTAGTGTTGAAAAAACCACTTTTCGCACTTGTGTTGGTGCAGGAAACCACTTTTGCACTTGTATTAGTGTGGCAAAACCACTTTTCGCACTTGTGTTAGTGTTGAAAAACCACTTTTCGCACTTGTGTTAGTTTTGAAAAACCACTTTTTGCACTTGTGTTAGTGTTGAAAAACCACATTTCGCACTTGTGTTGGTGCAGGAAACCACTTTTGCACTTGTATTAGTGTGGAAAAAACACTTTTTGTACTTGTGATAGTGTTGAAAAAACACTTTTCGCACTTGTGTTCGTGTTGAAAAACCACTTTTCGCACTTGTGTTAGTGTTGAAAAACCACTTTTCGCACTTGTGTTGGTGCAGGAAACCACTTTTGCACTTGTATTAGTGTGGGAAAAACACTTTTTGCACTTGTGATAGTGTTGAAAAACCACTTTTCGCACTTATGTTAATGTTGAAAAACCACTTTTCGCACTTGTGTTGGTGCAGGAAACCACTTTTGCACTTGTATTAGTGTGGAAAAAACCACTTTTCGCACTTGTGTTAGTGTTGAAAAACCACTTTTCGCACTTGTGTTAGTGTTGAAAAACCACTTTTCGCACTTGTGTTGGTGCAGGAAACCACTTTTGCACTTCTATTAGTGTGGAAAAAACACTTTTTGCACTTGTGATAGTGTTGAAAAACCACTTTTCGCACTTGTGTTAGTGTTGAAAAACCACTTTTCGTTCTTGTGTTGGTGCAGGAAACCACTTTTGCACTTGTATTAGTGTGGAAAAACCACTTTTCGCACTTTTGTTAGTGTTGAAAAACCACTTTTCGCACTTGTGTTAGTGTTGAAAAACCACTTTTCGCACTTGTGTTAGTGTTGAAAAACCACTTTTCGCACTTGTGTTGGTGCAGGAAACCACTTTTGCACTTGTATTAGTGTGGCAAAACCACTTTTTGCACTTGTGATAGTGTTGAAAACCCACTTTTCGCACATGTGTTAGTGAAGGAAACCACTTTTCGCACTTGTGTTGGTGCAGGAAACCACTTTTGCACTTGTATTAGTGTGGAAAAAACACTTTTTGCACTTGTGATAGTGTTGAAAAACCACTTCTCGCACTTGTGTTAGTGTTGAAAATCCACTTTTCGCACTTGTGTTGGTGCAGGAAACCACTTTTGCACTTGTATTAGTGTGAAAAAAACACTTTTTGCACTTGTGATAGTGTTGAAAAAACACTTTTCGCACTTGTGTTAGTGTTGAAAAACCACTTTTGCACTTGTATTAGTGTGAAAAAAACACTTTTTGCACTTGTGATAGTGTTGAAAAAACACTTTTCGCACTTGTGTTAGTGTTGAAAAACCACTTTTCGCACTTGTGTTGGTGCAGGAAACCACTTTTGCACTTGTATTAGTGTGGAAAAACCACTTTTCGCACTTGTGTTAGTGTTGAAAAACCACTTTTCGCACTTGTGTTAGTGTTGAAAAACCACTTTTCGCACTTGTGTTGGTGCAGGAAACCACTTTTGCACTTGTATTAGTGTGGGAAAAACACTTTTTGCACTTGTGATGGTGTTGAAAAACCACTTTTCGCACTTGTGTTAGTGTTGAAAAACCACTTTTCGCACTTGTGTTGGTGCAGGACACCACTTTTGCACTTGTATTATTGTGGAAAAACCACTTTTCGCACTTGTGTTAGTGTTGAAAAACCACTTTTCGCAATTGTGTTAGTGTTGAAAAACCACTTTTCGCACTTGTGTTAGTGTTGAAAAACCACTTTTTGCACTTGTGTTGGTGCAGGAAACCACTTTTGCACTTGTATTAGTGTGGAAAAAACACTTTTCGCACTTATGTTAGTGTTGAAAAACCACTTTTCGCACTTGTGTTAGTGTTTAAAAACCACTTTTCGCACTTGTGTTGGTGCAGGAAACCACTTTTGCACTTGTATTAGTGTAGAAAAACCACTTTTCGCACTTGTGTTAGTGTTGAAAAACCACTTTTCGCACTTGTGTTGGTGCAGGAAACCACTTTTGCACTTGTATTAGTGTGGAAAAACCACTTTTCGCACTTGTGTTCGTGTTGAAAAACCACTTTTCGCACTTGTGTTAGTGTTGAAAAACCACTTTTCGCACTTGTGTTAGTGTTGAAAAACCACTTTTCGCACTTGTGTTAGTGTTGAAAAACCACTTTTCGCACTTGTGTTGGTGCAGGAAACCACTTTTGCACTTCTATTAGTGTGGAAAAAACACTTTTTGCACTTGTGATAGTGTTGAAAAACCACTTTTCGCACTTGTGTTAGTGTTGAAAAACCACTTTTCGTTCTTGTGTTGGTGCAGGAAACCACTTTTGCACTTGTATTAGTGTGGAAAAACCACTTTTCGCACTTGTGTTAGTGTTGAAAAACCACTTTTCGCACTTGTGTTAGTGTTGAAAAACCACTTTTCGCACTTGTGTTAGTGTTGAAAAACCACTTTTCGCACTTGTGTTGGTGCAGGAAACCACTTTTGCACTTGTATTAGTGTGGCAAAACCACTTTTTGCACTTGTGATAGTGTTGAAAACCCACTTTTCGCACATGTGTTAGTGAAGGAAACCACTTTTCGCACTTGTGTTGGTGCAGGAAACCACTTTTGCACTTGTATTAGTGTGGAAAAAACACTTTTTGCACTTGTGATAGTGTTGAAAAACCACTTCTCGCACTTGTGTTAGTGTTGAAAATCCACTTTTCGCACTTGTGTTGGTGCAGGAAACCACTTTTGCACTTGTATTAGTGTGAAAAAAACACTTTTTGCACTTGTGATAGTGTTGAAAAAACACTTTTCGCACTTGTGTTAGTGTTGAAAAACCACTTTTGCACTTGTATTAGTGTGAAAAAAACACTTTTTGCACTTGTGATAGTGTTGAAAAAACACTTTTCGCACTTGTGTTAGTGTTGAAAAACCACTTTTCGCACTTGTGTTGGTGCAGGAAACCACTTTTGCACTTGTATTAGTGTGGAAAAACCACTTTTCGCACTTGTGTTAGTGTTGAAAAACCACTTTTCGCACTTGTGTTAGTGTTGAAAAACCACTTTTCGCACTTGTGTTGGTGCAGGAAACCACTTTTGCACTTGTATTAGTGTGGCAAAAACACTTTTTGCACTTGTGATGGTGTTGAAAAACCACTTTTCGCACTTGTGTTAGTGTTGAAAAACCACTTTTCGCACTTGTGTTGGTGCAGGACACCACTTTTGCACTTGTATTATTGTGGAAAAACCACTTTTCGCACTTGTGTTAGTGTTGAAAAACCACTTTTCGCAATTGTGTTAGTGTTGAAAAACCACTTTTCGCACTTGTGTTAGTGTTGAAAAACCACTTTTTGCACTTGTGTTGGTGCAGGAAACCACTTTTGCACTTGTATTAGTGTGGAAAAAACACTTTTCGCACTTATGTTAGTGTTGAAAAACCACTTTTCGCACTTGTGTTAGTGTTTAAAAACCACTTTTCGCACTTGTGTTGGTGCAGGAAACCACTTTTGCACTTGTATTAGTGTAGAAAAACCACTTTTCGCACTTGTGTTAGTGTTGAAAAACCACTTTTCGCACTTGTGTTGGTGCAGGAAACCACTTTTGCACTTGTATTAGTGTGGAAAAACCACTTTTCGCACTTGTGTTAGTGTTGAAAAACCACTTTTCGCACTTGTGTTAGTGTTGAAAAACCACTTTTTGCTCTTGTGATAGTGTTGAAAAACCACTTTTCGCACTTGTGTTAGTGTTGAAAAACCACTTTTCGCACTTGTGTTGGTGCAGGAAACCACTTTTGCACTTATATTAGTGTGGAAAAACCACTTTTCGCACATGTGTTAGTGAAGGAAACCACTTTTCGCACTTGTGTTGATGCAGGAAACCACTTTTGCACTTGTATTAGTGTGGAAAAAAACACTTTTTGCACTTGTGATAGTGTTGAAAAACCACTTCTCGCACTTGTGTTAGTGTTGAAAAAGCCACTTTTCGCACTTGTGTTGGTGCAGGAAACCACTTTTGCACTTGTATTAGTGTGAAAAAAACACTTTTTGCACTTGTGTTAGTGTTGAAAAACCACTTTTGCACTTGTATTAGTGTGAAAAAAACACTTTTTGCACTTGTGTTAGTGTTGAAAAACCACTTTTGCACTTGTATTAGTGTTGAAAAACCACTTTTTGCACTTGTGTTAGTGTTGAAAAACTACTTTTGCACTTGTATTAGTGTGAAAAAAACACTTTTTGCACTTGTGATAGTGTTGAAAAAACACTTTTCGCACTTGTGTTAGTGTTGAAAAACCATTTTTCGCACTTGTGTTGGTGCAGGAAACCACTTTTGCACTTGTATTAGTGTGGAAAAACCACTTTTTGCACTTGTGTTAGTGTTGAAAAACCACTTTTCGCACTTATGTTAGTGTTGAAAAACCACTTTTCGCACTGTGTTGGTGCAGGCACTGTGTTGTGTTGGTGCAGGAAACCACTTTTGCACTTGTGTTGGTGCAGGAAACCACTTTTGCACTTGTATTAGTGTGGAAAAAACACTTTTTGCACTTGTGATAGTGTTGAAAAACCACTTTTCGCACTTGTGTTAGTGTTTAAAAACCACTTTTCGCACTTGTGTTGGTGCAGGAAACCACTTTTGCACTTGTATTAGTGTAGAAAAACCACTTTTCGCACTTGTGTTAGTGTTGAAAAACCACTTTTCGCACTTGTGTTGGTGCAGGAAACCACTTTTGCACTTGTATTAGTGTGGAAAAACCACTTTTCGCACTTGTGTTAGTGTTGAAAAACCACTTTTCGCACTTGTGTTAGTGTTGAAAAAACACTTTTCGCACATGTGTTAGTGAAGGAAACCAGTTTTCGCACTTGTGTTGGTGCAGGAAACCACTTTTGCACTTGTATTAGTGTGGAAAAAACACTTTTTGCACTTGTGATAGTGTTGAAAAACCACTTCTCGCACTTGTGTTAGTGTTGAAAATCCACTTTTTGCACTTGTGTTGGTGCAGGAAACCACTTTTGCACTTGTATTGGTGTGAAAAAAACACTTTTTGCACTTGTGATAGTGTTGAAAAAACACTTTTCGCACTTGTGTTAGTGTTGAAAAACCACTTTTGCACTTGTATTAGTGTGAAAAAAACACTTTTTGCACTTGTGATAGTGTTGAAAAAACACTTTTCGCACTTGTGTTAGTGTTGAAAAACCACTTTTTGCACTTGTGATAGTGTTGAAAAACCACTTTTCGCACTTGTGTTCGTGTTGAAAAACCACTTTTCGCACTTGTGTTAGTGTTGAAAAACCACTTTTCGCACTTGTGTTGGTGCAGGAAACCACTTTTGCACTTGTATTAGTGTGGAAAAAACACTTTTTGCACTTGTGATAGTGTTGAAAAACCACTTTTCGCACTTGTGTTAATGTTGAAAACCACTTTTCGCACTTGTGTTGGTGCAGGAACCCACTTTTGCACTTGTATTAGTGTGGAAAAACCACTTTTCGCACTTGTGTTAGTGTTGAAAAACCACTTTTCGCACTTGTGTTAGTGTTGAAAAACCACTTTTCGCACTTGTGTTGGTGCAGGAAACCACTTTTGCACTTCTATTAGTGTGGAAAAAACACTTTTTGCACTTGTGATAGTGTTGAAAAACCACTTTTCGCACTTGTGTTAGTGTTGAAAAACCACTTTTCGTTCTTGTGTTGGTGCAGGAAACCACTTTTGCACTTGTATTAGTGTGGAAAAACCACTTTTCGCACTTGTGTTAGTGTTGAAAAACCACTTTTCACACTTGTGTTAGTGTTGAAAAACCACTTTTCGCACTTGTGTTAGTGTTGAAAAACCACTTTTCGCACTTGTGTTGGTGCAGGAAACCACTTTTGCACTTGTATTAGTGTGGCAAAACCACTTTTTGCACTTGTGATAGTGTTGAAAACCCACTTTTCGCACATGTGTTAGTGAAGGAAACCACTTTTCGCACTTGTGTTGGTGCAGGAAACCACTTTTGCGCTTGTATTAGTGTGGAAAAAACACTTTTTGCACTTGTGATAGTGTTGAAAAACCACTTCTCGCACTTGTGTTAGTGTTGAAAATCCACTTTTCGCACTTGTGTTGGTGCAGGAAACCACTTTTGCACTTGTATTAGTGTGAAAAAAACACTTTTTGCACTTGTGATAATGTTGAAAAACCACTTTTCGCACTTGTGTTAGTGTTGAAAAACCACTTTTGCACTTGTATTAGTGTGAAAAAAACACTTTTTGCACTTGTGATAGTGTTGAAAAAACACATTTCGCACTTGTGTTAGTGTTGAAAAACCACTTTTCGCACTTGTGTTGGTGCAGGAAACCACTTTTGCACTTGTATTAGTGTGGAAAAACCACTTTTCGCACTTGTGTTAGTGTTGAAAAACCACTTTTCGCACTTGTGTTAGTGTTGAAAAACCACTTTTCGCACTTGTGTTGGTGCAGGAAACCACTTTTGCACTTGTATTAGTGTGGGAAAAACACTTTTTGCACTTGTGATGGTGTTGAAAAACCACTTTTCGCACTTGTGTTAGTGTTGAAAAACCACTTTTCGCACTTGTGTTGGTGCAGGACACCACTTTTGCACTTGTATTATTGTGGAAAAACCACTTTTCGCACTTGTGTTAGTGTTGAAAAACCACTTTTCGCACTTGTGTTAGTGTTGAAAAACCACTTTTCGCACTTGTGTTAGTGTTGAAAAACCACTTTTTGCACTTGTGTTGGTGCAGGAAACCACTTTTGCACTTGTATTAGTGTGGAAAAAACACTTTTCGCACTTATGTTAGTGTTGAAAAACCACTTTTCGCACTTGTGTTAGTGTTTAAAAACCACTTTTCGCACTTGTGTTGGTGCAGGAAACCACTTTTGCACTTGTATTAGTGTAGAAAAACCACTTTTCGCACTTGTGTTAGTGTTGAAAATCCACTTTTCGCACTTGTGTTGGTGCAGGAAACCACTTTTGCACTTGTATTAGTGTGAAAAAAACACTTTTTGCACTTGTGATAGTGTTGAAAAAACACTTTTCGCACTTGTGTTAGTGTTGAAAAACCACTTTTGCACTTGTATTAGTGTGAAAAAAACACTTTTTGCACTTGTGATAGTGTTGAAAAAACACTTTTCGCACTTGTGTTAGTGTTGAAAAACCACTTTTCGCACTTGTGTTGGTGCAGGAAACCACTTTTGCACTTGTATTAGTGTGGAAAAACCACTTTTCGCACTTGTGTTAGTGTTGAAAAACCACTTTTCGCACTTGTTAGTGTTGAAAAACCACTTTTCGCACTTGTGTTGGTGCAGGAAACCACTTTTGCACTTGTATTAGTGTGGGAAAACCACTTTTCGCACTTGTGTTAGTGTTGAAAAACCACTTTTGCACTTGTATTAGTGTGAAAAAAACACTTTTTGCACTTGTGATAGTGTTGAAAAACACTTTTCGCACTTGTGTTAGTGTTGAAAAACCACTTTTCGCACTTGTGTTGGTGCAGGAAACCACTTTTGCACTTGTATTAGTGTGGAAAAACCACTTTTCGCACTTGTGTTAGTGTTGAAAAACCACTTTTCGCACTTGTTAGTGTTGAAAAAACCAGTTTTCGCACTTGTGTTGGTGCAGGAAACCACTTTTGCACTTGTATTAGTGTGGGAAAACCACTTTTCGCACTTGTGTTAGTGTTGAAAAACCACTTTTCGCACTTGTGTTGGTGCAGGACACCACTTTTGCACTTGTATTATTGTGGAAAAACCACTTTTCGCACTTGTGTTAGTGTTGAAAAAACCACTTTTCGCAATTGTGTTAGTGTTGAAAAACCACTTTTCGCACTTGTGTTGGTGCAGGAAACCACTTTTGCACTTGTATTAGTGTGAAAAAAACACTTTTTGCACTTGTGATAATGTTGAAAAACCACTTTTCGCACTTGTGTTAGTGTTGAAAAACCACTTTTGCACTTGTATTAGTGTGAAAAAAACACTTTTTGCACTTGTGATAGTGTTGAAAAAACACATTTCGCACTTGTGTTAGTGTTGAAAAACCACTTTTCGCACTTGTGTTGGTGCAGGAAACCACTTTTGCACTTGTATTAGTGTGGAAAAACCACTTTTCGCACTTGTGTTAGTGTTGAAAAACCACTTTTCGCACTTGTGTTGGTGC